>NW_027001350.1:0-7580 GCF_036934945.1 Oncorhynchus masou masou
AAGTATTCGGCCCCCTTGAACTTTGCGACCTTTTGCCACATTTCAGGCTTCAAACATAAAGATATAAAACTGTATTTTTTTGTGAAGAATCAACAACAAGTGGGACACAATCATGAAGTGGAACGACATTTATTGGATATTTCAAACTTTTTTAACAAATCAAAAACTGAAAAATTGGGCGTGCAAAATTATTCAGCCCCCTTAAGTTAATACTTTGTAGGGCCACCTTTTGCTGCGATTACAGCTGTAAAGTCGCTTGGGGTATGTCTCTATCAGTTTTGCACATCGAGAGACTGAAATTTTTTCCCATTCCTCCTTGCAAAACAGCTCGAGCTCAGTGAGGTTGGATGGAGAGCATTTGTGAACAGCAATGCAGTTTTATATCTTTATGTTTGAAGCGTGAAATGTGGCAAAAGGTCGCAAAGTTCAAGGGGGCCGAATACTTTCGCAAGGCACTGTATACTGCTGCCATCGAGTGGCCAAAATCTAAGTTGCACCTGGGCTGGAATAATACATTATGGCCTTTCTCTTGCATTTCAAAGATGATGGTACAAAAAAAAAATACAAAAGAACAGTTTTTTCTTCTTCGGATTATCTTTTACCAGATCTATTGTGTTATATTCTCCTACATTCCTTTCACATTTCCACAAACTTCAAGTGTTTCCTTTCAAATGGTACCAATAATATGCATATTCTTGCTTCAGGGCCTGAGCTACAGACAGTTACATATGGGTATGTCATTTTAGGTGGAAATTTGAAAAAGGGAGTGGATCCTAAAGGTTAAGTAGATTTGCATGTTTTTCCACAGGACCTTAGAAAAACAAGACAATATAGAATTATATTGTTTGTGTTACATTTCTGTTACACAAATACATTTAGGCCCCACTGTGTAGTGTTATACAAGAAAACAAACATTTCAAAGTGACTTTGATTTGTAAATGTGGGCTAACAATAAATACAGTATCTTACCTGAAGTTGTTGTAGTGTCCTTTTGTTAACTTTTTAATTTGAGTTGAATTCATTACAAATGGTAGTCCAGGCATTCTTTTTCTTGTTTTCTGTCGATGAATCATGCTGTTTTTGTTCTCGATAATTGTTTGGTTTTTGACACAATTCGCTTCAAGGAGTCACATTCTTAGAACATTTTCTTTTACCTCTGTCCATTGTTTGGTTTAGGTGACTTGCTCCAATTCCACACAATACTTATGTATTAGTGTCCCATCCCTGGTTTTGAAGCATCCTTAGGTCAGCACCAAGTGCACATCATTATTTTACTTAGGCTTCACAAAGATTAATTGGTTAGTCCTTACTTAACTTAGTCTGGGACTCCTAGTCTAGATTGAATTAATCTGAAGTTAAGCAATTTCTCAGAAAGCCATTTTTTAAATATGGATTAATTTGAGTAGAAATAACCTTGTCCTGACTTAAATTGAACTCTGTCCGGGAAACTGCCCCATAGTGTGGAAATGTATGTTATAACGCAGTATTTACGACTGCACTGGGCCTTTACGTGAGGTTGCTGTAGGATGTGTCATTGGTGTGCATGTTGCACACCCGCTTGTTCTTATGTAGCTACAATAGAACAAATGAAAGATTGGGTTGAAACTTGCTCCTTTTTCTTACTTAGCAATCACTTTAGTAAATACAAGGACCCACCTTCATCTTTGCCTCATCTACTTGAACTCCTTCCTCACACGCACACGCACGACGCACACACACACACACACACACACACACACACACACACACACACACACACACACACACACACACACACACACACACACACCCACACACCCACACACACACACACACACACACACACACACACACACACACACACACACACACACACACACACACACACACACACACACCCACACACATTTACAGTGACATATCCATGACCTGGGTTTGTCACTGGTTGAACTTTGCTTTGGGATATATGACTCACTGCCATTATGGAAACATAGGAAGAGAAAGTTTTACATTTCAAGCTGAACAGAATGTTTCTCATGTAGGGCCACTTTCAAGCAAAGCAATACTGAAGCAATTACACTACCATTACACTGCAGGAACAGAAAGGGCACAACACAATTACAATATCATTATCCTAAATGGATGTGGAGGGAGTATGATTGCACTCTCTTACTCTTTGAAAGTGAGTTTGACATTGCTGAGATAAAAGAGAGACGGAAGAAATGGAGAACCTTAGTTTTACCACTTTGCCCCCAAAAGATTACCTCATTAGTGAGACTAGTAAACATGCTGTTTCTTTAGGAGAGCCAGAATCATAAAAGTATAATGGTTTGCATATGGCTGTCATTAAATGATGGCATCGCTCTGCGATGTGACCTTTTCACAGTCCTTCGATGACGATGACAAGCGAACAAGCGTTGTGGCATAGGAGTTAAAAAGCTAATAAAGACACAATGACTTAATTCATTCACAGCAGGAGAAAAGGAGAACATTTGATGGTATTTTTATTAATCTTTTATAGTCTATTATCATTTTTTGTTTACATAGATCTCTTGAGATTAGAGGCATTAATTGTGCAGCCAGGTGTTGTTGTTGTGCCAAACTAAAGTATTAGTGTCATGTCTTGTTATGTCTGTTCCTGTCCTTTCTCTTCATTCTCTCTCTCTGCTGGTCTTTTTAGGTTACCTTCTCTGTCTCTCATTCCTCAGCTGTTCTACATCTGCCCTAACTAGCTCTTTCACTCTTCCCTGTTTCTCTCTTCCCCCTCTGATTAGGTCTCTATTTTCTCTCTGTTCCTGCTACTTTCAGTGTCTGATTCTTGTTTGGGTTTTTGATGCCAGAAGCAAGCTGTCGTCTCGTTTGCTTCCACCTTGTCCTGTCCTGTCGGAGTCTGCCTGGCAGGAGCATCCTGCACTATACTAACGTTCTTTTTTGTTCCGCTGACAACGTTGGAAAGGATTTATACCATTCCTGTATTTTCATTAAAGAACTCTGTTTTCTGTTAAAACCGCTTTTGGGTCTTCACTCAAGTTCATAACAGAAGAATCAGACCACGAATGGACCCAGCGGCTCCGGACCCTTTTCACTCCGCCGTCGAGATTCAGGGAGCGATGCTAGGCAGACACGAGGAGGAATTGTCTGCTGCTCAACATGCCGTTGAGACCCTGGCCGTCCAAGTCTCCGACCTCACAAGACGGGTTCACCAACTCCACCTCGATCCACCGCCCACTTCCAGGGTTTCCGAGTCGCCGGAGCCCAGGATCAACAACCCGCCGTGTTACTCTGGGGGAGCCCACTGAGTGCCGCTCATTCCTCACTCAGTGTGATGTGGTGTTCTCTCTCCAGCCCAACACTTACTCCAGGAGTGCAGCCGCATCGCCTACGTCATTTCTCTCCTTACCGGACGGGCGCGTGAGTGAGGCCGGCAGTCTGGGAGGCGGGCTGAGTGTATTAACCAGTATCAGGACTTTAAGGGAGGGAGATGATACGGGTTTTTGACCGTTCTGTTTTGGCGAGGAGGCTTCAGGGCCCTGTCTTCCCTATGTCAGGGGAATAGATCCATAACGGATTATTCTATTGAGTTTCGCACTCTCGCTGCCTCTAGTGACTGGAGCAGAGCCGGCTTTGCTCGCTCGTTTTCTGGAGGGTCTCCACGTCGAGGTTAAGGATGAGATCCTCTCCCGGGGTTCCTTCCAGTCTGGACTCCTTAATAGCTCTCGCTATTCGCATAGAGCGACGGTTTGATCTTCGTCGCCGAGCTCGTGGAAAGGAGCTCACGTTCTCCGTTGCTCCCCTCTCCACATCACTGCCACCTGCCGCATCACTGCCACCCTCCTCCGCCGGCTCGGATGCTGAGCCCTATGCAGCTGGGGGTATTCGCATCTCGGCCAAGGAGAGGGAACGGAGAATCACCAATCGCCTCTGTCTCTACTGCGGCTCCGCTGGTCATTTTGTCACCTCATGTCCAGTAAAGGGCCAGAGCTCATCAGTAAGAGGAGGGCTACTGGTGAGCGCAACTACTCAGGCCTCTCCTTCTGGATCACGCACTACCTTTCCGGTCCATCTCCGCTGGCCCGGTTCATCTGCTTCCTGCAGTGCCTTGATAGACTCTGGGGGCGGAGGGCTGTTTTATGGACGAGACCTGGGCTC
Organism: Oncorhynchus masou masou; assembly: GCF_036934945.1. NCBI lineage: Eukaryota > Metazoa > Chordata > Actinopteri > Salmoniformes > Salmonidae > Oncorhynchus > Oncorhynchus masou. The sequence continues at coordinate 4,129 of NW_027001350.1, forward strand.
GGGAACATGACATTCCTCTCAGACAGTTAGGGAGCCCAGGGCCTTGTTCGCTTTAGATGGTAGTTCTCTCCCCAAGATTCAGCGTGAGACGCTGCCTTTAACCCTCACTGTCTCTGGTAATCATAGCGAAACCATTTCTTTTTAATTTTTCGTTCACCTTTTACACCTGTTGTTTTGGGTCATCCCTGGCTAGTGCGCCATAACCCTTCTATTAATTGGTCTAGTAATACTATCCTATCCTGGAATGTTTCTTGTCATGTAACCTGTTTAATGTCTGCTATCCCTCCTGTTTCCTCCTGTCTCTTCTTCACAGGAGGAGCCTGGCGATTTGACAGGGGTGCCGGGAGGAGTATCACGATCTGCGCACGGTGTTCAGTCGTTCCAAGGCCACTTTCTCCCTCCACACCGGTCGTATGACTGTAGTATTGATCTCCTTCCGGGAACTACTCCCCCGGGGTAGATTATACTCTCTGTCGGCTCCGAACGTAAGGCTCTCGAGGATTATTTGTCGGTTTCGCTCGACGCCGGTACCATAGTCTCCTCCTCCTCCCCGCCGGAGCAGGGTTTTGTTCAGAAGAAGGACGGGTCCCTGCGCCCATGCGTGGATTATCGAGGCTGAATGACATAACTGTTAAGAATCGTTATCCGCTTCCTCTTATGTCTTCAGCCTTCGAGATCCCAGAGCCAGGTTTTCACCTTGGACCTTAATGCGCCTACCATCTCGTGCGCATCAGGGAGGGGGGCGAGTGGAAGAGTAATTTAACACTCCGTTAGGGCACTGAATACCGGGTTCTTCCTTTCGCCTGTTAACGCTCCAGCTGTCTTTCAGGCACTAGTTAACGGCGTCCTGAGACATGCTGAACATTTTTTGTTTTTTTTACATGGATTGATATCCTGATTTTTTCACCGTCTCTCTCGATTCATGTTCAGCACGGTGCGGACGCGTCCTCCAGCGCCTTTTGGAGAACTGTCTTTATGTGAAGGCTGAGAAGTGCACTTTTCATGCCGCCTCTGTCCCTTTCAGTTCGTTATTTCCGCTGAGGGCATTAAGATGGATCGCTAAAGGTCCAGGCTGTCATTGATTGGCCGTTCTAAGTCATACGTCGAGCTGCTGCAGCGCTTTTGGCTTCGCTAATTTCTACCCGGTCTGTTCATCCGTGTTTCGTCAGGTGGCAGCTCCTCTCCCACAGCCCTTACTTCTGTTAAGACGTGCTTTAAGTGGTCCGTTTCCACCCAGGGAGCTTTTGATCTTCCTTGCGAATCGTTTTACATCGTGATCATATTCTTGTTACACCTGACATCTCTAGACAGTTTGTTGTTGAGGTTGACGCGTCAGAGGTGGGCGTGGAACCTTCTTTCTCAGCTCTCTCTGACGGCAAGGTCCATCCTTGCGCGTTTTCTCTCATCGCTATCGCATTCAGAACGTAACTATGATGTTGGTAATCACAACTGCTCGCCATCCGCTAGCCCGAAGTAACGGCTGACAGTAGTTCTGATAAAGCGACCGTTCACTTTGTCGTTTGGACTGACCATAGGAACCTTGAGTACATCCGTTCAGCCAAACGACTTAATGCGCGTCAGGCTCGTTGGGCTCTGTTTTCGCTCGTTTCGAGTTTGTTATTTCTTATCGTCCGGGCTCAAAAAACACAAACCTGATGCTTTATCTCGTCTCTTCAGTTCTTCTGAGGTCTCCACCATTGCGGGGATTCTCCCTGAGGGGCGTGTCGAGTTGACTGTCTGGGAATTGAGAGGCGGGTAAAGCAAGCACTCGCTCACACTCCGTCGCCGCGAGCTTGTCCTAAAGGAACCTTCTGTTCAGTTCCCGTTCCTACTCGTCGGCCGTTCTTCAGTAGGGCCCACTCTGCTGGGTTAGCCGGCCACCCGGCGTTCGGGTACGCGCTTCCATCGCCAGCGTTTCTGGTGGCCCACTCGGGAACGTGACGCGCGTCGATTTGTCGCCGCTTGTTAGGTCTGCGCGCAGACTAAATCTGGGAACTCTCCCCTCCCCTGCCGGCCGTCTCAGACCGCTTCCCATTCCCTTCTCGGCCGTGGTCTCACATCGCTTAGATTTTATCACGGACTGCCTTCATCAGCGGGAAGACAGTTATTCTTACGGTTATCTATCGATTCTCTAAGGCGGCTCATTTCATTCTCTCGATAAGCTCCCTTCTGCTAGGAGACGGCTCAGATCATTATCGTGTTTTCCCGAATTCATGGCCTTCCGTCTGACGTCGTTTCCGACAGAGGTCCGCAGTTCACGTCTCAATTTTGGAGGGAGTTTTGCCGTTTGATTGGGGCTTCCGTCAGTCTCTCGTCCGGCTTTCATCCCCAGTCTAGCAGTCAGCTGAGCAGGAGCCAATCAGACTGTTGGTCGCATTTTACGCAGTCTTTCTTTTCGTAACCCTCGTCTTGGTCAGAACAGCCCCTGGGCAGAGTACGCCCACAGCCCCGTCTCTCGTCTGCTACCGGTCTATCCCTTTTTCAGTGTAGCCTCGGGTACCAGCCTCCGCTGTTCTCATCTCAGCTCGCCGAGTCCTGCGTCCCCTCCGCTCAGGCTTTTGTCCAGCGTTGCGGCGACCTGGAAGGGGTCAGGGTCGGCACTTGCCGTAATAGGCGTAGACTGTGAGGGCTAATAAAGCGTAGGACCAAGAGTCCGATATTGTTGCGGTCAGAGAGAGTATGGCTTCTCCACTCAGAACTTCCTTAAGACAGCTTCTGTTGGCCTTGCGATTTCATTGTCAGGTCCATTATTTCCCAGGTCATTAATCCTGTCGCAGTCGACTTTTCTCCACGCCTATCTTCGTCGTGTTCACCCCGGTCTTCCATGTCTCCTGTTAAGCCGTTCTTCGGCGCCCCGCTCGTCCTCCCCCATCCTTGTCGAGGGCGCACCCATCTACAGGGTCTGTAGATTTTGGACATGCGCCCTCGGGGCCGTGGTCATCAGTACCTAGTTGATTGGGAGGGGTAAGGTCCTGAGGAGAGGAGTTGGGTTCCCTCTCGGGACGTGCTGGACGCTTAAAACTGATCGATGATTTCCTCCGTTGCCGCCCAGGTTCCTCCTCGAGTGCGCCCAGAGGCGCTCAGTGAGTACTGTCATGTCTTTTATGTCTGTTCCTGTCCTTTCTCTTCATTCTCTCTCTCTGCTGGTCTTTTAGGTTACCTTCTCTGTCTCTCATTCCTCAGCTGTTCTACATCTGCCCTGTTCAGGCTCTTTCACTCTTCCCCACCTGTTCTCTCTTCCCCTCTGATTAGGTCTCATTTCTCTCTCTCTGTTCCTGCTACTTTCAGTGTCTGATTCTTGTTTGTGTTTTTTGATGCCAGAAGCAAGCTGTCGTCTGCTTTGCTTACCATTATTCCTGTCTGCTCCGGAGTCTGCCTGGCAGGAGCATCCTGCACTATACTAACGTTCTTTTTGTTCCGCTGACAACGTTGGAAAAGGATTTATGCCATTC
>NW_027001351.1:0-7579 GCF_036934945.1 Oncorhynchus masou masou
GGCCCCATCCCCATCTAGCCACGCCCGTCCCCGTCTAGCCACGTCAACGTCCTAGCCCGTCCCCGTCTAGCCACAGCCCGTCCCAGTCTAGCCACGGCCCCGTCCCCGTCTAGCCACGTCCCACGTCTAGCCACAGCCCCGTCCCCGTCTAGCCACGGCCACGTCTCCCAGCCACGGCCCGTCCCGCTTCCAGCCACGGCCCCGCGCCCGTCTAGCCGCGGCCCCGTCCCCATCTAGCCACGGGCCCCGTCCCCATCTAGCCACGGCCCCGTCCCCGTCTAGCCACGGCTCCGTCCTCGTCTATAGCCACGGCCCCGTCCAGCCCGGCTCCGTCTAGCCACGGCCCCGTCCCCGTCTAGCCACGGCCCCGTCCCCGTCTAGCCACGGCCCGTCCCCATCTAGCCACGGCCCCGTCCCCATCTAGCCACGTCCCCATCTAGTCACGGTCCCCATCTAGCCATGGCCACGTCCCCATCTAGCCACGTTCCCATCTAGCCCCGTCCCCATCTGTGCCACGTCCCCATCTAGCCACGGCCCCGTTCCCGTCTAGCCACGGCCCCGTCCCCATCTAGCCACGGCCCCGTCCCCTATCTAGCCACGGCCCAGTCCCCATCTAGCCACGGCCCCGTCCCCATCTAGCCCACGGCCCTCGTCTAGCCACGGCCCGTCCCCGTCTAGCCACGGCCCGTCCCCGTCTAGCCATGGCCCGGTCCCCGTCTAGCCACGGCCCCGTCCCCATCTAGCCACGGCCCCGTCCCCATCTAGCCACGGCACTGTCTAGCCACGGCCCCGTCTAGCCACGGCCCCGTCCCATCTAGCCACGGCCCCATCCCCGTCTAGCCACGGCCCCGTCCCCATCTAGCCAAGGCCCCGTCCCCATCTAGCCCGTCCCCATCTAGCCACGGCCCCGTCCCCATCCTAGCCACGGCCCCGTCCCCATCTAGCCGCGGGCTCCGTCCCCATCTAGCCACGGCCCTGTCTAGCCAGCGGGCCCGTCCCCATCTAGCCACGGCCCGTCCCCATCTAGCCACGGCCCTGTCTAGCCACGGCCCGTCCCCATCTAGCCACGGCCCTGTCTAGCCACGGCCCGTCCCCAGTCTAGCCACGGCCCCGTCCCCGTCCTAGCCACGGCTCCCGATCCCCCCGTCTAGCTACGGCAACCGTCCCCGTCTAGCCACGGCCCCGTCCCCGTCTAGCCACGGCCCCTTCCCCGTCTAGCCACGGCCCCGTCCCCGTCTAGCCACGGCCCCGTCCCCGTCTAGCCACGGCCCCGTACTAGCCACGGCCCCGTCCCCATCTAGCCACGGCCCCGTCCCCATCTAGCCACGGTCCCCGTCTAGCCACGGCCCCGTCCCCATCTAGCCGCGGCCCATGTCCCCGTCTAGCTACGGCCCCGTCCCCATCTAGCCACGGCCCTGTCCTAGCCACGGCCCCATCCCCATCTAGCCACGTCCCCATCTAGCCACGGCCCCGTCCCCATCTAGCCACGGCCCTGTCTATGCCACGGCCCGTCCCCATCTAGCCATCGGCCCCGTCCCCGTCTTAGCCACGGCCCCGTCCCGTCTAGCCACGGCCCCGTCCCCATCTAGCCACGGCCCACGTCCCCATCTAGCCACTGGGCCCGTCCCCATCTAGCCACGGCCCCGTCTAGCCACGGGCCCGTCCCCATCTAGCCACGGGCCCGTCCCCATCTAGCCACGGCCCTGTCTAGCCACGGGCCCGTCCCCATCTAGCCACGGCCCTGTCTAGCCCGCGGCCCCGTCCCAGTCTAGCCACGGCTCCGTCCCCATCTAGCCACGGCCCCGTCCCCGTCTACTACAGCAGCCGTCCCCGTCTAGCCACGGCCCCGTCCCCGTCTAGCCACGGCCCCTTCCCGTCTAGCCACGGCCCCGTCCCCGTCTAGCCACGGCCCCGTCCCCGTCTAGCCACGGCCCCGTCCCCGTACTAGCCACGGCCCGTCCCCATCTAGCCACGGCCCCGTCCCCATCTAGCCACGGCCCCCCGTCTAGCCACGGCCCCGATCCCCATCTAGCCACGGCCATGTCCCCGTCTAGCTACGGCCCGTCCCCATCTAGCCACGGCCCTGTCTAGTCCACGGCCCCATCCCCATCTAGCCACGTCCCCATCTAGCCACGGCCCCGTCCCCATCTAGCCACGGCCCTGTCTTGCCACGGCCCCGTCCCCATCTAGCCACGGCCCCGTCCCCATCTAGCCACGGCCCCGTCCCCGTCTATGGCCACGTCCCCATCTAGCCACGGCCCCGTCCCCGTCTAGCCCACGGCTCCGTCCCCATCTAGCCACGGCCCCGTCCCCATCTAGCCATGGCCCCGTCCCCATCTAGCCACGGCCCCGTCCCGTCTAGCCACGGCCCGTCCCCGTCTAGCCACGGCCCCGTCCCCATCTATGCCACGGCCTGTCCCCCGCCTAGTCCACGGCCCGTCCCCGTCTAGCCATCGGCCCCGTCCCCGTCTAGCCACGGCCCTGTCTAGCCACGGCCTCCGTCCCCGTCTAGCCACGGCCCCGTCCCCGTCTCTAGCCACGGCCCCGTCCCCATCTAGCCACGGCCCCGTCCCCATCTAGCCACGGCCCGTCCCCATCTAGCCACGGCCCCGTCCCCATCTAGTCCACGGCCCGTTTCCCATCTAGCCACGGCCCCGTCTAGCCACGGCCCCGTCCCCATCTAGCCACGGCCCCGTCCCCATCTAGCCACGGCACTGTCTAGCCACGGCCCGTCCCCGTCTAGCCACGGCCCGTCCCCATCTAGCTCACGGCCCCATCCCCGTCTAGCCACGGCCCCGTCCCCATCTAGCCAAGGCCACGTCCCCATCTAGCCACGTCCCCATCTAGCCACGGCCCCGTCCCCATCTAGCCACGGCCCGTCCCCATCTAGTCCACGGGCCCGTCCCCATCTAGCCACGGCTCCCTGTCTAGCCACGGGCCCGTCCCCATCTAGCCACGGCCCTGTCTAGCCACGGCCCCGTCCCAGTCTAGCCACGGCTCATAAGTCCAGCTGTGGCCGTCCCCATCTAGCCCGTCCCCATCTAGCCACATTCATCTGGCCTGGCCGTCCACATCTGTGCCGTCTGACTAGCCCACATTAGTCACGTCTAGCCACGGCCCCGTCCCCATCTATGTGGCCCCATCCCCATCTATTATGACCCTGTCTATGGCCGATCCCGTCTGTGAGGCCCCGTCCCGTCTGCCACGGCCCGTCCCCATCTAGCCGGCCCCATCCCTGTCTAGCCCGGCCCCGTCCCCATCTAGCCCGGCCCGTCCCCATCTATTACGTCCCCATCATGCGTCCCCATATGGCCACGTCCCCAAGCCATGGCCCGTCCCCGTCTAGCCCAGCCCCATCCCGTCTAGCCACGACCCGTCCCGTCAGCCACGGCCCTGTCTATACGGCCCTGTCCCCATCTAGCCGCGGCCCCGTCACCATCTAGCCACACGGCCCGTCCCCATCTACCCGCGGCCCGTCCCCATCTAGCCACGGCCCTGTCCCCGTCTATCGGCCCGTCCCCGTCTAGCCACGGCCCGTTCCCATCTGTAGCCCACGGCCCGTCTATACGGCCCACGTTCCCATCTAGCCACGGCCCCGTCCCCATCTAGCCCGCGACACTGTCTAGCCACGGTCCCGTCTATGCAGCCCCGTCCCCATCTAATCCATTTATCCAGTCAGCCACGGCCCCATCCCCATCTAGCCAAGGCCCACGTCCCCATCTAGCCACGTCCCCATCTAATACGGCCCCGTCCCCATCTATTACCAGACGTCCCATCAGCCACGGCCCTGTCTGTCACGGGCCCGTCCCCATGTGGGCCCGTCCCATCTAGCCTGGCCTGTCTGAGCCACGGCCCGATCCCCATCTAGCCACGGCCATGTCCCGTCTAGCTCACGGCCCGTCCCCATCTATGGCCCAGTCTAATCACGGCCCTGTCCCCATCTAGCCACGCCCCATCTAGCCAGTCCTGATCTAGCCCCGGCCACGTCCCCATCTAGCCACGTCCCCAACTAGCCACGGCCCCGTCCCCGTCTCTAGCCACGGCCACGTCCCCATCTAGCCACGGCCCCGTCCCCATCTAGCCACGGCCCTGTCTAGTCACGGCCCTGTCCCCGTCTATCCAGCCCCGTCCCCGTCTAGCCACGGCCCCGTTCCCATCTAGCCACGGCCCGTCCCATCTAGCCACGGCCCGTCCCCGTCTAGCCACGGCCCGTCCCCATCTAGCCACGTCCCCAACTGGCCAAGGCCCCGTCCCCGTCTAGCCACGGCCCCGTCCCCATCTAGCCACGGCCCCATCCCTGTCTAGCCACGGCCCCGTCCCCATCTAGCCCCGGCCACGTCCCCATCTAGCCACGTCCCATCTAGCCACGTCCCCATCTGGCCACGTCCCCATCTAGCCCACGGCCCGTCCCCGTCTAGCCGCGCCCCATCCCCACGTCTAGCCACGGCCCCGTCCCCGTCTAGCCCGGCCCGTCCCCATCCTAGCCACGTCCCCATCTAGCCACGTCCCCATCTAGCCGCGTCCCCATCTGGACAAGTCCCCATCTAGCCACGGCCCCGTCCCCGTCTGCCACGGCCCGTCCCCATCTAGCCACGGCCACGTCCCCGTCTAGCCACGGTCCTGTCTAGCCACGGCCCTGTCCCCATCTACCACGGCCATGTCCCCGTCTAGCCACGGCCCCGTCACCCATCTGCCACGGCCCCGTCCCCATCTAGCCACGGCCCCGTCCCCATCTCAGCCACGGCCCGTCCCCATCTAGCCACGGCCCCGTCCCCATCTAGCCACGGCCCCGTCTAGCCACGGCCCGTCCCCATCTAGCCACGGCCATGTCCCCGTCTAGCTACGGCCCCGTCCCCATCTAGCCACGGCCCTGTCTAGCCCACGGCCCCGTCCCCATCTAGCCACGTCCCCATCTATGCCACGGCCCCATCTAGCCACGGCCACGTCCCCATCTAGCCACGGCCCACGTCCCCATCTAGCCACGTCCCCAACTAGCCACGGCCCCGTCCCCGTCTCAGCCACGGCCCCGTCCCCATCTAGCCACGGCCCCATCCCCATCTAGCCACGGCCCTGTCTAGCCACGGCCCTGTCCCCGTCTATCCACGGCCCCGTCCCCGTCTAGCCACGGCCCCGTTCCCATCTAGCCACGGCCCCGTCTAGCCACGGCCCCGTTCCCATCTAGCCACGGCCCCGTCCCCATCTAGCCACGTCCCCAACTAGCCAAGGCCCCGTCCCTGTCTAGCCACGGCCCCGTCCCCATCTAGCCACGGCCCCATCCCTGTCTAGCCACAGCCCCGTCCCCATCTAGCCCCGGCCACGTCCCCATCTAGCCACGTCCCCATCTAGCCACGTCCCCATCTGGCCACGTCCCCATCTAGCCACGGCCCGTCCCCGTCTAGCCCACGGCCCCATCCCCGTCTAGCCACGGCCCCGTCCCCGTCTAGCCCCGGCCACGTCCCCATCTAGCCACGTCCCCATCTAGCCACGTCCCCATCTAGCCATGTCCCCATCTGGACAAGTCCCCATCTAGCCACGGCCCCGTCCCCGTCTAGCCACGGACCCGTCCCCATCTAGCCACGGCCACGTCCCCGTCCTAGCCACGGCCCTGTCTAGCCACGGCCCTGTCCCCATCTAGCCACGGCCCCGTCACCACCCAGCTACGGCCCCGCCCCCATCTAGCCATGGCCCCGTCCCCATCTAGCCACGGCCCTGTCCCCGTCTATCCACGGCCCCGTCCCCATCTAGCCACGGCCCCATCCCTGTCTAGCCACAGCCCCGTCCCCATCTAGCCCCGGCCACGTCCCCATCTAGCCACGTCCCCATCTGGCCACGTCCCCATCTAGCCACGGCCCCGTCCCCGTCTAGCCACGGCCCCATCCCCGTCTAGCCACGGCCCCGTCCCCGTCTAGCCCCGGCCACGTCCCCATCTAGCCACGTCCCCATCCCTAGCCACGTCCCCATCTAGCCATGTCCCCGTCTGGACACAGTCCCCATCTAGCCACGGCCCCGTCCCCGTCTAGCCACGGACCCGCCCCCATCTAGCCACGGCCACGTCCCCGTCTAGCCACGGCCCTGTCTAGCCACGGCCCTGTCCCCATCTAGCCACGGCCCCGTCCCCATCTAGCCACGGCCCCGTCCCCATCTAGCCACGGCCCCGTCCCCATCTAGCCACGGCCCCGTCCCCGTCTAGCCCACGGCCCCATCTAGCCACGGCCCCGTCCCGTCTAGCTACGGGCCCGTCCTCGTCTAGCCACGGACCCGTCCCCATCTAGCCACGCCACGTCCCCATCTAGCCACGGCCCTGTCTAGCCACGGCCCTGTCCCCATCTAGCCACGGCCCCGTCCCCATCTAGCCACGGCCCCGTCCCCATCTAGCCACGGCCCGTCCCCGTCTAGCCACGGCCCCATCTAGCCACGGCCCCGTCCCCGTCTAGCTACGGGCCCGTCCCCATCTAGCCAGGCCCCGTCCCCATCTAGCCACGGCCCCGTCCCCGTCTAGCCACGGCCCCATCTAGCCACGGCCCCGTCCCCGTCTAGCCACGGCCCCGTCCCCATCTAGCCACGGCCCGTCCCCATCTAGCCACGGCCCCGTCCCCATCTAGCCACGGCCCCGTCCCCGCCTAGCCACGGCCCCGTCCCCGCCTAGCCACGGCCCCGTCCCCGCTAGCCACGGCCCTGTCCCCGCCTAGCCACGGCCCCGTCCCCGCCTAGCCACGGCCCCGTCCCCGTCTAGCCACGGCCCCGTTCCCATCTAGCCACGGCCCTGTCTAGCCACGGCCCCGTCCCCGCCTAGCCACGGCCCCGTCCCCGTCTAGCCACGGCACCGTCCCCGTCTAGCCACGGCCCCGTTCCCATCTAGCCACGGCCCCGCCTAGCCACGGCCCGTCCCCATCTAGCCACGGCCCCGTCCCCATCTAGCCACGGCCCCGGCCCCCATCTAGCCACAGCCCCGTCTAGCCACGGCCCCGCTCCCATCTAGCCACGGCCCCGTCCCCTAGCCACGGCCCCGTTCCCATCTAGCCACGGCCCCGCCTAGCCACGGCCCCGTCCTAGCCACGGCCCCGTTCCCATCTAGCCACGGCCCCCATCTAGCCCGCGGCCCCGTCCCCGCTCTAGCCACGGCCCCGTCCCCGTCTAGCCACGGCCCCGTCCCCGCCTAGCCACGGCCCCGTCCCCCTGCCTAGCCACGTCCCCGTCTAGCCACGGCCCTGTCCCCGTCTAGCGCCGGCCCCGTCCCCGTCTAGCCACGGCCCCGTTCCCATCTAGCCACGGCCCCGCCTAGCCACGGCCCCGTCCCCGTCTAGCCACGGCCCCGTCCCCGTCTAGCCACGGCACCGTCCCCGTCTAGCCACGGCCCTGTTCCCATCTAGCCACGGCCCCGTCTAGCCACGGCCCCGTCCCCATCTAGCCACGGCCCCGTCCCCACCTAGCCACGGCCCGCCCCCATCTAGCCACGGCCCGTCTAGCCACGGCCCCGCTCCCATCTAGCCACGGCCCCGTCTAGCCACGGCCCCGTTCCCATCTAGCCACGGCCCCGTCCCCACCTAGCCACGGCCCCGTCCCCATCTAGCCACGGCCC
>NW_027001352.1:0-7578 GCF_036934945.1 Oncorhynchus masou masou
ACCACACTGTAGTTCCTATAGGACAACACACATTCACTACCACACTGTAGTTCCTATAGGACAACACACATTCACTACCACACTGTAGTTCCTATAGGACAACACACATTCACTACCACACTGTAGTTCCTATAAGACAACACACATTCACTACCACACTGTAGTTCCTATAGGACAGCACACATTCACTACCACACTGTAGTTCCTATAGGACAACACACATTCACTACCACACTGTAGTTCCTATAGGACAACACACATTCACTACCACACTGTAGTTCCTATAGGAGAACACACATTCACTACCACACTGTAGTTCCTATAGGACAACACACATCCACTACCACACTGTAGTTCCTATAGGGCAACACACATTCACTACCACACTGTAGGTCCTATAGGGCAACACACATTCACTACCACACTGTAGTTCCTATAGGACAACACACATTCACTACCACACTGTAGTTCCTATAGGAGAACACACATTCACTACCACACTGTAGTTCCATTCCACTACCACACTGTAGTTTCTATAAGACAACACACATTCACTACCACACTGTAGGTCCTATAGGGCAACACACATTCACTACCACACTGTAGTTCCTATAGGACAACACACATTCACTACTACTGTAGTTCCTATAGGGACAACACATCCACTACCACACTGTAGTTCCTATAAGACAACACACATTCACTATCACACTGTAGTTCCCATAGGACAACACACATTCACTACCACACTGTAGTTCCTATGTGACAACACACATTCACTCACAGAGTTTCTAGAACACACACACACACACACACACACACACACACACACACACACACACACACACACGCACAGTAGTCCAACAAGTCATACCGAGACAATACACACCATTTAACCGTGTTACCCTGACACAGAGTTAGGACAGTATTCAATCTTTCTCCTTCTTCCCCTGGCGGAGTAGTACCTGCTGACAATTATCATGTCATTCTCATGGTCGGTTCCCATGCTGTAAGCCCTGGCGCAATACCTCTATGAGGGGGTATTAGAATTACAAAGGATCTCTATGGGGTTTTAACAGCAGGACAGCTGCAGGCAATAGCAGTCATTAGCACCACCTGTATGGAGCGATGAAAGCTGCCTTTATCGTGGTGAGATTATCTCCCAGTCCCAAAGTACACACAGTCACACACAGTCACACACAGGGGGAGAGCAGCACTAAAGCAATTACTTTCCACCTGGGAGCTTTATTACAGGACAGGAGTGTGTGTGTTACTCTCAGAGAGGTATGTGCACAGTATGTATGTGTGTGTGTGTTCTGCCTCCACTGCTCTTTATGAGACAGGAGTGTGTGTGTGTTACTCTCAGAGAGGTATGTGCACAGTATGTATGTGTGTGTGTGTTCTGCCTCCACTGCTCTTTATGAGACAGGAGTGTGTGTGTGTTACTCTCAGAGAGGTATGTGCACAGTATGTATGTGTGTGTGTGTTCTGCCTCCACTGCTCTTTATGAGACAGGAGTGTGTGTGTGTTACTCTCAGAGAGGTATGTGCACAGTATGTATGTGTGTGTGTGTTCTGCCTCCACTGCTCTTTATGAGACAGGAGTGTGTGTGTGTTACTCTCAGAGAGGTATGTGCACAGTATGTATGTGTGTGTGTGTTCTGCCTCCACTGCTCTTTATGAGACAGGAGTGTGTGTGTGTTACTCTCAGAGAGGTATGTGCACAGTATGTATGTGTGTGTGTGTTCTGCCTCCACTGCTCTTTATGAGACAGGAGTGTGTGTGTGTTACTCTCAGAGAGGTATGTGCACAGTATGTATGTGTGTGTAGTGTTCTGCCTCCACTGCTCTTTATGAGACAGGAGTGTGTGTGTGTTACTCTCAGAGAGGTATGTGCACAGTATGTATGTGTGTGTGTGTTCTGCCTCCACTGCTCTTTATGAGACAGGAGTGTGTGTGTTACTCTCAGAGAGGTATGTGCACAGTATGTATGTGTGTGAGTGTTCTGCCTCCACTGCTCTTTATGAGACAGGAGTGTGTGTGTGTTACTCTCAGAGAGGTATGTGCACAGTATGTATGTGTGTGTGTGTTCTGCCTCCACTGCTCTTTATGAGGCAGGAGTGTGTGTGTTACTCTCAGAGAGGTATGTGCACAGTATGTATGTGTGTGAGTGTTCTGCCTCCACTGCTCTTTATGAGACAGGAGTGTGTGTGTGTTACTCTCAGAGAGGTATGTGCACAGTATGTATGTGTGTGAGTGTTCTGCCTCCACTGCTCTTTATGAGGCAGGAGTGTGTGTGTGTGTACTCTCAGAGAGGTATGTGCACAGTATGTATGTGTGTGAGTGTTCTGCCTCCACTGCTCTTTATGAGACAGGAGTGTGTGTGTGTTACTCTCAGAGAGGTATGTGCACAGTATGTATGTGTGTGTGTGTTCTGCCTCCACTGCTCTTTATGAGACAGGAGTGTGTGTGTGTTACTCTCAGAGAGGTATGTGCACAGTATGTATGTGTGTGAGTGTGTTCTGCCTCCACTGCTCTTTATGAGACAGGAGTGTGTGTGTGTTACTCTCAGAGAGGTATGTGCAGAGTATGTATGTGTGTGAGTGTGTTCTGCCTCCACTGCTCTTTATGAGACAGGAGTGTGTGTGTGTTACTCTCAGAGAGGTATGTGCAGAGTATGTATGTGTGTGAGTGTGTTCTGCCTCCACTGCTCTTCAAGAAACAGTCCAAGCATAAGCAGCTGAAATACACCCTCAGATCCTCAGGAAGTCTACACTGAGACTTTTTGGGCCAGGAAATCCTCTGAAATCAACACAAAGAGAAACCAACCTGTCGTCCTTGTCCCCGTCCCAGAACACAGCGCTGTGTCCCTGCAAGTGGGACAGGAAGAGCTGGGAGTGTGTGTCACAGGCCAGCAGGTACTTCAGACATGGGAAACTGGGCTCCTGCATCTGCCTCACACACTGCATGGCCAGGGGCCTCTGGATCAAGAGAGAGACACACAGTCACTATGTCATACTGTAATCCAGGGTTCCCCAATTGGTGGCCAGTGGATTGGTGATTTGATCTTAGCAAAAAGAACGTTGGACATAAAAGACTGTAAAAACACCAGCAAATCAGCCCCAAGTGATTTACATTTTGAAAATGTAAATCAGTATTCCCGTGCATAATAGAGAGAGATTTATTTGACCTTTATTTAACTAGGCAATCAGTTAAGAACAAATTCTTATTTTCAATGACGGCCTAGGAACGAACGGTGGGTTAACTGCCTGTTCAGGGGCAGAACGACATCAGCTCGGGGATTTGAACTTGCCACCTTTTGGTTACTAGTCCAACGCTCTAACCACTAGGCTACCCCGCCACCCCAAAGATATACGATACTGTATATAAAAATGTATGTGGACACCCCTTCAAAAATTAGTGGATTCGGCTATTTCAGCCACACCCATTACTGACAGATGTACAAAATCCAGTACACAGCCATGCAATCTCCATAGGAAACATTGGCAGTAGAAAGGCCTTACTGAAGAGCTCAGTGACTTTCAATGTGGAACCGTCAAAGGATACCACCTTCCAACAAGTCCATTTCTGCCTTGCTAGAGCAGCCCCGGGCAACTGTCAGGGCCCGACCTCACTAATGTCTTATGGCTGAATGGAGCAAATCCCACAGCAATGTTCCAACATCTAGTGGAAAGCCTTCCCAGAAGAGGGAGGCTGTTATAGCAGCAAAGGGGGGGACCAACTCATATTAAAGCTTTAGAAGAGTGGAGGCTGTTATAGCAGCAAAGGGGGGGACCAACTCCATATTAAAGCCTTCCCAGAGAGTGGAGGCTGTTATGCAGCAAAGGGGGGGACCAACTCCATATTAAAGCCTTCCCAGATGAGTGGAGGCTGTTATAGCAGCAAAGGGGGACCAACTCCATATTAAAGCCTTCCCAGAAGAGTGGAGGCTATTATAGCAGCAAAGGGGGGGGACCAACTCCATATTAAAGCTTCCCCAGAAGAGTGAGGCTGTTGTAGCAGCAAAGGGGGGGGGGACCAACTCCATATTAAAGCCTTCCCAGAAGAGTGGAGGCTGTTATAGCAGCAAAGGGGGGACCAACTCCATGTTAAAGCCTTCCCAGATGAGTGGAGGCTGTTATAGCAGCAAAGGGGGTCAACTCCATAGAAAGCCTTCCCAGAAGAGTGGAGGCTGTTATAGCAGCAAAGGGGGGACCAACTCCATATTAAAGCCTTCCCAGAAGAGTGGAGGCTGTTATAGCACCAAAGGGGGGGGACCAACTCCATATTAAAGCCTTCCCAGATGAGTGGAGGCTGTTATAGCAGCAAAGGGGGGTCCAACTCCATAGGAAAGCCTTCCCAGAAGAGTGGAGGCTGTTATAGCAGCAAAGGGGGGGACCAACTCCATATTAAAGCCTTCCCAGGATGAGTGGAGGCTGTTATAGCAGCAAAGGGGGGGTCCAACTCCATAGGGAAAGCCTTCCCAGAAGAGTGGAGGCTGTTATAGCAGCAAAGGGGGACCAACTCATATTAAAGCCTTCAGAAGAGTGGAGGCTGTTATAGCAGCAAAGGGGGGGACCAGCTCCATAGTAAAGCCTTCCCAGAAGAGTGGAGGCTGTTATAGCAGCAAGGGGGGACCAACTCCATAGTAAAGCCTTCCCAGAAGAGTGGAGGCTGTTATCGCAGCAAAGGGGGGGGACCAACTCCATATTAAAGCCTTCCCAGAAGAGTGGAGGCTGTTATAGCAGCAAAGGGGGGACCAACTCCATAGTAAAGCCTTCCCAGAAGAGTGGAGGCTGTTATAGCAGCAAAGGGACCAACTCCATAGTAAAGCCTTCCCAGAAGAGTGGAGGCTGTTATAGCAGCAAAGGGTGGGACCAACTCCATATTAAAGCTTCCCCAGAAGAGTGGAGGCTGTTATAGCAGCAAAGGGGGGGGGGACCAACTCCATAGTAAAGCCTTCCCAGAAGAGTGGAGGCTGTTATAGCAGCAAAGGGGGGGGACCAACTCCATAGTAAAGCCTTCCCAGAAGAGTGGAGGCTGTTATAGCAGCAAAGGGTGGGACCAACTCCATAGTAAAGCTTCCCCAGAAGAGTGGAGGCTGTTATAGCAGCAAAGGGGGGGGGACCAACTCCATATTAAAGCCTTCCCAGAAGAGTGGAGGCTGTTATAGCAGCAAGGGGGGGGGGGACCAACTCCATAGTAAAGCCTTCCCAGAAGAGTGGAGGCTGTTATAGCAGCAAAGGGGGGGGGACCAACTCCATATTAAAGCCTTCCCAGATGAGTGGAGGCTGTTATAGCAGCAAAGGGGGGTCCAACTCCATAGGAAAGCCTTCCCAGAAGAGTGGAGGCTGTTATAGCAGCAAAGGGGGGACCAACTCCATATTAAAGCCTTCCCAGATGAGTGGAGGCTGTTATAGCAGCAAAGGGGGGTCCAACTCCATAGGAAAGCCTTCCCAGAAGAGTGGAGGCTGTTATAGCAGCAAAGGGGGGGACCAACTCCATATTAAAGCCTTCCCAGAAGAGTGGAGGCTGTTATAGCAGCAAAGGGGGGGTCCAACTCCATAGTAATGCCTTCCCGGAAGAGTGGAAGCTGTTATAGCAGCAAAGGGGGGACCAACTCCATACTAATGCCTTCCCGGAAGAGTGGAGGCTGTTATAGCAGCAAAGGGGGGTCCAACTCCATATTAATGACTTCCCAGAAGAGTGGAGGCTGTTATAGCAGCAAAGGGGGGGACCAACTCCATAGTAAAGCCTTCCCAGAAGAGTGGAGGCTGTTATAGCAGCAAAGGGGGGACCAACTCCATAGTAAAGCCTTCCCAGAAGAGTGGAGGCTGTTATAGCAGCAAAGGGTGGGACCAACTCCATATTAAAGCCTTCCCAGAAGAGTGGAGGCTGTTATAGCAGCAAAGGGGGGGACCAACTCCATATTAAAGCCTTCCCAGAAGAGTGGAGGCTGTTATAGCAGCAAAGGGGGGGGACCAACTCCATAGTAAAGCCTTCCCAGAAGAGTGGAGGCTGTTATAGCAGCAAAAGGGTGGGACTCAACCCATAGCAGCTTCCCAGAAGAGTGGAGGCTGTTATAGCAGCAAAGGGGGGGGGACCAACTCATATTAAAGCCTTCCCAGAAGAGTGGAGGCTGTTATAGCAGCAAAGGGGGACCAACTCCATAGTAAAGCCTTCCCAGAAGAGTGGAGGCTGTTATAGCAGCAAAGGGGGGGGGGGACCAACTCCATATTAAAGCCTTCCCAGGAAGAGTGGAGGCTGTTATAGCAGCAAAGGGGGGGGGACCAACTCTATTAAAGCCTTCCCCAGAAGAGTGGAGGCTGTTATAGCAGCAAAGCCTTCCCAGGGGGACCAACTCCATAGTAAAGCCTTCCCAGAAGAGTGAGGCTGTTATAGCAGCAAAGGGTGGGACCAACTCCATAGTAAAGCCTTCCCAGAAGAGTGGAGGCTGTTATCGCAGCAAAGGGACCAACTCTATATTAAGACCCATGATTTTGGAATGAGATGTTCGACGAGCAGGTGTCCACATACTTTTGGTCATGTAGTGTATAAAGATTCATTATACAAATGTAAGTAAGGTTTGATATTATTACATTTTAGTCAAACATTATATCTGTTTGGGCTTCTTGTGATAAATTTGAAGTCTACAAATTATTTGTAATTATGTTTCCGGCCCCTTGATTATCCACTTAAGAAAAAAATCAGCTCATGGTTGAATCTAGTTTTTGACTGCTGTAAGCCACACAACATTATAATATCAGTTGTGAATACACATCTAGATGTATGAAAGATAGCATGATATCATTATAGTGGTGCGGATGAGTCATCACACTTTCCTATTTAAAAAGAGCATATTCAAGCCAGCACAGCTTGGCTCACTAGTGTGAATAGTGTATTGGCGTCCCAGCCCACAGACCCTCACCTTCTCAGGCTTAGTGTCCCAGCCCACAGACCCTCACCTTCTCAGGCTTAGTGTCCCAGCCCACAGCCCCTCACCTTCTCAGGCTTAGTGTCCCAGCCCACAGCCCCTCACCTTCTCAGGCTTAGTGTCCCAGCCCACAGACCCTCACCTTCTCAGGCTTAGTGTCCCAGCCCACAGACCCTCACCTTCTCAGGCTTAGTGTCCCAGCCCACAGACCCTCACCTTCTCAGGCTTAGTGTCCCAGCCCACAGCGCCTCACCTTCTCAGGCTTAGTGTCCCAGCCCCACAGCACCCTCACCTTCTCAGGCTTAGTGTCCCAGCCCACAGACCCTCACCTTCTCAGGCTTAGTGTCCCAGCCCACAGCCCCTCACCTTCTCAGGCTTAGTGTCCCAGCCCACAGACCCTCACCTTCTCAGGCTTAGTGTCCCAGCCCACAGCCCCTCACCTTCTCAGGCTTAGTGTCCCAGCCCACAGCCCCTCACCTTCTCAGGCTTAGTGTCCCAGCCCACAGCCCCTCACCTTCTCAGGCTTAGTGTCCCAGCCCACAGACCCTCACCTTCTCAGGCTTAGTGTCCCAGCCCACAGCGCCTCACCTTCTCAGGCTTAGTGTCCCAGCCCACAGACCCTCACCTTCTCAGGCTTAGTGTCCCA
>NW_027001353.1:0-7575 GCF_036934945.1 Oncorhynchus masou masou
CCCCTGCTCTCTCTCTCTGTGTCTATCCCTGCTCTCTCTCTGCCTGCTCTCCCGCTCTCTCTCTCTCTCCCTGCTCTCCCGCTCTCTCTCTCTCCCTGCTCTCTCTCTGTCTCTCTATCCCCTGCTCTCTCTCTCTGTCTCTCACTCTGTCTCTCTCTCTCTTCCTGCTTTATCTCTCTCTGTCTCTCTCCATGCTCTCTCTCTCTGTCTCTCCCTGCTCTCTCTCTCTCCCTGCTCTCTCTCTCTGTCTCTCCCTGCTCTCTCTCTCTCCCTGCTCTCCCTCTCTCTCTCTCTCTCTCTCTCCCCCTGCTCTCGCTGTCTGTGTCTATCCCTGCTCTCTCTCTCTCCCCTGCTCTCCCAGCTCTCTCTCTCCCTGCTCTCTCTCAATTCAATTCAATTCAAGGGCTTTATTGGCATGGGAAACATGTGTTAACATTGCCAAAGCAAGTAAGGTATATAATATATAAAGTGAAATAAACAATAAAAATTAACAGTAGACATCACACATACAGAAGTTTCAAAACAATAAAGACATTACAAATGTCATATTATATATATATACAGTGTTTTTACAATGTGCAAATGGTAAAGGACACAAGATAAAATAAATAAGCATAGATATGTGTTGTATTTACAATGGTGCGTGTTCTTCACTGGTTGCCCTTTTCTCGTGGCAACAGGTCACAAATCTTGCTGCTCTGATGGCACACTGTGGAATTTCACCCAGTAGATATGGGAGTTTTTCAAAATTGGATTTGTTTTCGAATTCTTTGTGGATCTGTGTAATCTGAGGGAAATATGTCTCTCTAATATGGTCATACATTGGGCAGGAGGTTAGGAAGTGCAGCTCAGTTTCCACCTCATTTTGTGGGCAGTGAGCACATAGCCTGTCTTCTCTTGAGAGCCATGTCTGCCTAC
Source organism: Oncorhynchus masou masou (assembly GCF_036934945.1). Classification (NCBI taxonomy): domain Eukaryota; kingdom Metazoa; phylum Chordata; class Actinopteri; order Salmoniformes; family Salmonidae; genus Oncorhynchus; species Oncorhynchus masou. The sequence goes on from NW_027001353.1 coordinate 919, forward strand.
GGCGGCCTTTCTCAATAGCAAGGCTATGCTCGCTGAGTCTGTACATAGTCAAAGCTTTCCTTAATTTTGGGTCAGTCACAGTGGTCAGGTATTCTGCCGCTGTGTACTCTCTGTGTAGGGCCAAATAGCATTCTAGTTTGCTCTGTTTTTTTGTTAATTCTTTCCAATGTGTCAAGTAATTATCTTTTTGTTTTCTCATGATTTGGTTGGGTCTAATTGTGCTGCTGTCATGGGGCTCTGTAGGGTGTGTTTGTGAACAGAGCCCCAGGACCAGCTTGCTTAGGGGACTCTTCTCCAGGTTCATCTCTCTGTAGGTGATGGCTTTGTTGTGGAAGGTTTGGGAATCGCTTCCTTTTAGGTGGTTATAGAATTTAACTGCTCTTTTCTGGATTTTGATAATTAGTGGGTATCGGCCTAATTCTGCTCTGCATGCATTATTTGGTGTTCTACGTTGTACACTCTCTCTGTCTCTCTCTCCCTGCTCTCCCTCTCTGTCTCTCTCTGTCTCTCTCTCTCTTCCTGCTTTCTCTCTCTCTGTCTCTCTCTCCCTGCTCTCTCTCTCTTCCTGCTTTCTCTCTCTTTGTCTCTCCCTGATCTCTACCTCTTTCTGTTCTCTGGTAGTGCATCATCATCATCATCATCGTCTTTGCTTGCGGTACCCTTCCGCCCCGCCAAGTTACACAGACACCCTTTCACCGCCTTCACCAGGATTCAAATAGAGATCAACTAGATGTGTTGTGTGTACATGTCCTGGGGGCCATTAAGAGGCCTTTTGCCGTTACAACTTAGAGCATTTCTTTTCCTTTTCTTCTCATTTATGTTTTGGTTTGTTGACATAAGCCTCATGCTTTAATTCAAAGTCTAAGCCTTCTTACATGAAGTTATAAAGACAGGACATTTTACGTAACTTACACATCGTACAGTGGATTTGGAGACCCAGTGAATAAATTAGGCAATATGATAATAAACTGTAAGGCGAGACCACGAAGCAAACAGCTCTCATTGTCGAGCATAGGCCATTGTTTTGTGCCCGGGTGGTTACCTAATTCTTGACATGAGGCTATTGCTTTGTGTTTCAGTTCGTTTCTTTAAACACAACTCATTTCCCCAGCCGTTGTGGCCTGTACACAAATGTTCCCAGTGTTGTGTGGCTGCGGATGACACTGGCGAGTTGTGATGTTTTTATCTTCAACAAAGAGGAACGAAATGCCTTGTGCGTGCAAGGCTGTCGAGAGGCAAACTAACTGGTCTCTCTCTCTTTCTCTCTCCCTTTTGTTTCTCTCCTCATTTACCAGTGTGTTTGACATACATAAAAGGAATCAAAAAGAACAAAAAGATCCTCACATCAAACATCCTCACAAGACACAGTCCCCACTCAGAAGCTACGGGTTCCATGGTTCCACCCAAATCGCTTAGCACTTCATTTTAACACGCACATAACATGGCTAATCTTCTTCTCTACCTGAACCAGGAGGCAACGATTAACATGTCTGAACGGAGGTTTGAGAGGGGGCTAGGGGCGGGGGGATGGGGGCGCCGTAGGGGGACGGGGGGACCAGAAGCGAGTTAACGGGGAAAAAATGGGGTGTCCAAGCACAAGCATGACACACACACACTCAGCCTCAAGTTACACACATACGTACAAGCGTACAAGCGTTACACACCTGCTGGTCTTCTCGTTATACACCAGGTATGTCCCTGCTGACTTGGCTGGGGTTCATCTCTCTTAGACGGTCAGGCAGGAATCAACACCCTTCGTCCGGCAATAGGAGGACCAGAGGGGGGACCCAACCAACCACCCACCCAGCCGAGTGTTCCCAAGGAGCTTATATGCTGTTATGAGGAGACGGGGCCAGTAGCAGCATGTCACTGTTTGGTTTGAGGATGTGGAGGGGGTTCACAAGACCTGGTCCCAGGTCTGTTTGGTTTGAGGATGTGGAGGGGGTTCACAAGGTCTGGTCCCAGGTCTGTTTGGTTTGAGGATGTGGAGGGGTTCTACAAGGCCTGGTCCCAGGTCTGTTTGGTTTGAGGATGTGGAGGGGGTTCACAAGGCCGGGTCCCAGGTCTGTTTGGTTTGAGGATGTGGAGGGGTTCACAAGGTCTGGTCCCAGGTCTGTTTGGTTTGAGGATGTGGAGGGGTTCTAGAGGTCTGGTCCCGAGGTCTGTTTGGTTTGAGGATGTGGAGGGGGTTCACAAGGCCGGGTCCCAGGTCTGTTTGGTTTGAGGATGTGGAGGGGTTCACAAGGCCTGGTCCCAGGTCTGTTTGGTTTGAGGATGTGGAGGGGTTCACAAGGTCTGGTCCCAGGTCTGTTTGGTTTGAGGATGTGGAGGGGTTCACAAGACCTGGTCCCAGGTCTGTTTGGTTTGAGGATGTGGAGGGGGTTCACAAGGCCGGGTCCCAGGTCTGTTTGGTTTGAGGATGTGGAGGGGGTTCACAAGGTCTGGTCCCAGGTCTGTTTGTGCTGTTTAGACAACTTCAATCTTGTTGTTGCCAAACTGGACCAGGCTAACTTGTGGCAGCTAAGACAGAATCACTACTGGAATAGGCCTATTTATCAGAGGAATTGGCACAGTTGTATCCTTGATCTGTGTCCTTGCAGCCACTTAATTTGTGTTTGGTTGTGATAACATGTCATCCCTAACACTGACGGACAACCTTCATAGGGCCTCTGATGTATGTAGACACAGTAAATAGCATGGCTTTTGGCAGGAGAGCAGTCACACACACACACACACACACACACACACACACACACACACACACACACACACACACACACACACACACACACACACACACACACACACACACACACACACACACACACACACGCACACACACACACACACACACTCACACACGGTGTCACATACACACCCCTGATCACACACACACACACACACTGTCACACACACACACACACACACGTACACACACACACACACACACACACACACACCCTGTCACACACGCACACACATCACACACACACACACCCTGTCACACACGCACCTTGTCACACACACACACACACACACACATACACACACCCTGTCACCCACACACCCTGTTACACACACACGCTGTCACACACACACCCTGTCACACACACACCCTGTCACACACACACACGCTGTCACACTCACACACCCTGTCACACACACACACCCTGTCACATACACACACATACGCTGTCACACACACACACACCCTGTCACACACACACACGCTGTCACACACACACACACACACCCTGTCACACACACACACACCCTGTCACACACACACACCCTGTCACACACATACACGCTGTCATTCATTTTCCTTTGGTTTTGTCTTTGTTTTCACACACATGTTTTCCCTATCACAATTATTTGTTTCTGTTTTTAAACCCTCTGTTTCCCCCATGGTGTTGTGGGGATTATTACATGTTCAGTTAGGTTTATTATGATGGCTGAGTTTTTGTGCTGTGTTCACCCGTGCGTTATCTTTACCGTCTTGTTTTGGTCAAGGGTAATTGTTTACCTTGTGCCTTGTTGAGTAAAGTAAGTTGCTCACTCATTCTGCTCTCCTGCACCTGACTTCATGCACCAGCTACACTCACCTTCTGACAGAATCCCGCACCATAGATATGGAGTCAGCAGGAGCAGACAACCCCGGATTTGGGGTCGATGAGTGCGTCCAGCAGCAGGCGGATATGATACAACATCTCGGCATCGCCATGGATCACGTCCTGCAGATTCTGGAACGCTAGGAGAGGAGAGGAGTTCCTCCAGCGCCTCCAACAGTACCACCTCTACTCACCCCTCCTTCACCCGGTCCCAGCTGGATTCAGCTCGCGCTCCCGAGGGAATACGATGGGACGGCTGCTGGATGCCAGGGGTTCCTACTCCAGCTGAAGCTCTACCTGGCGACCGTCCTTCCGGCTCCTTCAGGGCGTTAGAGCGTGTCCGCCCTTGTCCCCTGCCTCTCAGGCAAAGCCCTGGAGTGGGCCAACGCCGTATGGAGTGAGGGAGACGCGGCATTGGACCATTACACCTGTTCCATCTGAGGCAGGGGAAGAGGAGCGCGTAGGGATTTCGCCTTGGACTTACGGACCCTGGCCGCCAGCGCAGGATGGAACGACAGGGCCCTGATTGATCACTACAGATGCAGTCTGCGCGAGGACGTCCGTCAGGAGTTGGCCTGCTGAGACACCACCCTCACATTGGACCAGCTGGTGGACCTGTCCATCCGGCTGGACAACCTGCTGACTGCCCACGGACGTCCGGATCGGAACCTGTCAGTACCATCCCCCAGCACATCAGCTCCGACACCCATGGAGCTGGGAGGTGCTGCACTTAGGGCGACCGGAGGGGGGCCATTCCCTGCACCATCAGTCTCTTACTTATTGATTCTCCTGCATTTCCAGTGGTGCTGGGCTTACCCTGGTTGGCCTGTCATGACCCCACTATTTCGTGGCAACAAAGGGCTCTCAAGGGGTGGTCACGAGAGTGCTCAGTGAGGTGTGTGGGGGTTTCCATCGGTGCGACTACGGTGGAAAGTCCAGACCAGGTCTCCACCGTGCGCATCCCCTCAGAATATGCCAATTTGGCTCTCGCCTTCTGTAAGAAGAGGGTGACTAAATTACCACCTCATCGACAGAGGGATTGTACGATAAATCTCCTGGTGGATGCAGCACTTCCCAGGAGTCACGTGTATCCTCTGTCACAGGAGGAGACGTGGCTAAGAGGGATCCGGAGGTAAACAGAGATGGCCCAATACTCACTCCGCCACTCCTCCACTAACCTCTCTCCTTTCCAGTGTGTACTGGGACATCAGCCGGTTCTGGCACCTTGGCATCAGAGCCAGATCGAAGCTGAGGTTGAGTCACTGACGTGATCTTCCTCTCCGGGTTGGCACACCCCTTGGGTTGTGCACTGGCGGAGATCTTTGTGGGCTATACTCGGCCTTGTCTCAGGATGGTAAGTTGGTGGTTGAAGATATCACTCTAGTGGGTTGGGGGCTGTGCTTTGGCAAAGTGGTTGGGGTTATATCCTGCCTGTTTGGCCCTGTCCGGGCGTATCGTCAGATGGGACCACAGTGTCTCCCGACCCCTCCTTTCTCAGCCTCCAGTATTTATGCTGGAGTAGTTCATGTGTCATGACACAGGAGGGAGATGGTTGGACCATTCTGCCTGCCTTGATCATGAGTCTGTCTGCTAATCTGTACCTCCTGGACTCTGATCTGATTTTGACCTTTTGCCGGTCCACAACCATTCTCTTGCCTACCCCTTTTGGATTAATAAACATTGTAAGACTCCAACCATCTGCCTCCTGTGTCATGATATTGTCACAACTTCCACCGAAGTCGGTCCCTCTCCTAGTTCGGGCGGCGTTCGACGGTCGACGTCACCGGCCTTCTAGCCATTGCCGATCCACCTTTCATTTTCCATTGGTTTTGTCTTGTCTTCCCTCACACCTGGTTTCAATTCCATCAATTCCATGTTGTATATTTAACCCTCTGTTCTCCCCATGTCCTTGTCCGGAATTGATTCTGGTAGTGTGTGTGCACGTTATGCTGGTGGATACCGGTTTTGTTTGACCCATTCATTGATTGTTCTGTTGTCCGGTGGTTTTTATTGGTGGCGCTATTTCATTTTGGAAGAAAAACGTTCCCGTTTTAAACAAGATATTTTGTCACAAAAAGATGCTCGACTATGCATATAATTGCTACTGTTCGAAAAGAAAACACTCCTGGCTGATGTCCAGAAATACAAATATCTTCTCTGTGCGTGCCCTTTAACGTGAGCTTCAGGCAAAACCAAGATGACTTGGCATCCAGGAAATGACAAGGATTTTTTGAGGCTCTGTCTTTCATGATCTCCTTATATGGCTGTGAACGCAAGAGGAATGAGTCTGCCCTTTCTGTCGTTTCCCCAAAGGTGTCTGCAGCATTGTGGCGTATTTGTAGGCAGATCGTTGGAAGATTGACCATAAGAGACCACATTTACCACGTGTCCGCCCGGTGTCCTGCGCCGAAATTGGTGCGCAAAAGTCACCTGCCAGTATTTTTCCATGGGGCACAGAGAGAGAAGCAAGCTTCCATAGACTGCATGTCAATGAAGAGATATGTGAAAAAACACCTTGAGGATTGATTCCAAACAACGTTTGCCATGTTTCGGTCGATATTATGTAGTTAATCCGGAAAAAGTTTCACGTTGTAGGTGACTGCATTTTCGGTTCGTTTTCCGGTAGCCAGGCGCAATGTAGAAAACGGAACGATTTCTCCTACACACAGACGCTTTCAGGAAACACTGCGCATTTGGTATGTGGCTGGGAGTCTCCTCATTGAAAACATCAGAAGCTCTTCAAAGGTAAATGATTTTATTTATTTGGTTATCTGGCTTTTGTGAGAAAATGTTGCGTGCTACATGCTACACAAAATGCTATGCTAGCTTTGCATACTCTTACACACAAATTAGTCCAATTTCCTATGGTTCAAAAGCATATTTTGAAAATCCTGAGATGACAGTGTTGTTAAGAAAAGGCTAAGCTTGAGAGCAGCACGCATTATTTTAATTTTATTTGCGATTTTCAGAAATCGTTAACGTTGCGTTATGCTAATGAGCCTGAGGCTTAGTCACAATCCCGGATCCGGGATGGGAGTTTCAAGAG
>NW_027001354.1:0-7574 GCF_036934945.1 Oncorhynchus masou masou
AGTTGGTAGGTAGGTAGGTAGTAGTAGTGGTAGGTAGGTAGGTAGTGTGTAGAGTAGGTGGTAGGTAGGTAGGTAGATAGTGTGTAGAGGTTGGTAGTAGGTAGGTAGGTAGGTAGTGTGCAGAGTGGTGTAGGTAGGTAGGTTGGTAGGTAGGTAGAGTAGGTAGTGTGTAGAGTTGGTAGTAGGTAGGTAGGTAGGTAGTGAGTTGTATAGGCAGTTAGGTGGTAGGTGGGTAGGTATGATGGTGGTGCAGAGTAGTGGTGGTAGGTAGGTAGGTAGATAGTGTGTAGAGTTGGTAGTAGGTAGGTTGGTAGGTAGGTAGGTAGTGTGTAGAGTTGGTAGTAGGTAGGAATGGTAGGTAGGTAGGTAGGTAGTGTGTAGAGTTGGTAGTAGGTAGGAATGGTAGGTAGGTAGGTAGGTGTAGGTAGAGTTGGTAGTAGGTAGGTAGGTAAGGCAGTGTGTAGTAGTGTGGTAGGTTGGTAGGTAGGTAGGTAGGTAGTGTGTAGAGTTGGTAGTAGGTAGGTAGGTAAGTAGTGTCGAGTTCGGTAGTAGGTAGGTAGGTAGGTAAGGTGGGTGGTTAGTAAGTAGTGTGTAGAGTTGGTAGTTGGTAGGTAGGTAGGTAGGTAGGTAGGTAGTGTGTAGCGTTGGTAGTTGGTAGTAGGTAGGTAGGTAGGTAGATAGTGTGTAGAGTTGGTTGTAGGTAGGTAGGTAGGTAGGTAGATAGTGTGTAGAGTTGGTAGTAGGTAGGTAGGTAGGTAGGTAGGTAGGTAGGTAGTGTGTAGAGTTGGTAGTAGGTAGGTAGGTAGGTAGTGTGTAAAGTTGGTAGTAGGTAGGTAGGTTGGTAGGTAGGTAGATAGTGTGTAGAGTTGGTAGTAGGTAGGTAGGTAGGTAGGTAGGTAGTGTGTAGAGTTGGTAGTAGGTAGGTTGGTAGGTAGGTAGGTAGGTAGGTAGGTAGTGTGTAGAGTTGGTAGTAGGTAGGTAGGTAGATAGTGTGTAGAGTTGGTAGTAGGTAGGTAGGTAGGTAGATAGTGTGTAGAGTTGGTAGTAGGTAGGTAGGTAGGTAGGTAGGTAGGTAGGTAGTGTGTAGAGTTGGTAGTAGGTAGGTAGGTAGGTAGTGTGTAGAGTTGGTAGTAGGTAGGTAGGTTGGTAGGTAGGTAGGTAGGTAGATAGTGTGTAGAGTTGGTAGTAGGTAGGTAGGTTGGTAGATAGTGTGTAGAGTTGGTTGTAGGTAGGTAGGTAGGTAGATAGTGTGTAGAGTTGGTAGTAGGTAGGTAGGTAGGTAGGTAGGTAGTGTGTAGAGTTGGTAGTAGGTAGGTAGGTAGGTCGTGTGTAAAGTTGGTAGTAGGTAGGTAGGTTGGTAGGTAGGTAGATAGTGTGTAGAGTTGGTTGTAGGTAGGTAGGTAGGTAGATAGTGTGTAGAGTTGGTTGTAGGTAGGTAGGTAGGTAGATAGTGTGTAGAGTTGGTAGTAGGTAGGTAGGTAGGTAGGTAGGTAGGTAGGTAGGTAGGTAGGTAGTGTGTAGAGTTGGTAGTAGGTAGGTAGGTAGGTAGTGTGTAAAGTTGGTAGTAGGTAGGTAGGTTGGTAGGTAGGTAGATAGTGTGTAGAGTTGGTAGTAGGTAGGTAGGTAGGTAGGTAGGTAGGTAGGTAGTGTGTAGAGTTGGTAGTAGGTAGGTTGGTAGGTAGGTAGGTAGTGTGTAGAGTTGGTAGTAGGTAGGTAGGTTGGTAGGTAGGTAGATAGTGTGTAGAGTTGGTAGTAGGTAGGTAGGTTGGTAGGTAGGTAGGTAGATAGTGTGTAGAGTTGGTAGTAGGTAGGTAGGTAGGTAGGTAGTGTGTAGAGTTGGTAGTAGGTAGGTAGTGTGTAGAGTTGGTAGTAGGTAGGTAGGTTGGTAGGTAGGTAGGTAGATAGTGTGTAGAGTTGGTAGTAGGTAGGTAGGTAGGTAGGTAGGTAGTGTGTAGAGTTGGTAGTAGGTAGGTAGGTAGTGTGTAGAGTTGGTAGTAGGTAGGTAGGTTGGTAGGTAGGTAGGTAGATAGTGTGTAGAGTTGGTAGTAGGTAGGTAGGTTGGTAGGTAGGTAGGTAGGTAGTGTGTAGAGTTGGTAGTAGGTAGGTAGGTAGGTAGGGAGTGTATAGAGTTGGTTGTAGGTAGGTAGGTAGATAGTGTGTAGAGTTGGTAGTAGGTAGGTAGGTAGATAGTGTGTAGAGTTGGTAGTAGGTAGGTAGGTTGGTAGGTAGGTAGGTAGTGTGTAGAGTTGGTAGTAGGTAGGAATGGTAGGTAGGTAGGTAGTGTGTAGAGTTGGTAGTAGGTAGGTAGGTAAGCAGTGTGTAGAGTTGGTAGTTGGTAGGTAGGTAGGTAGGTAGGTAGTGTGTAGAGTTGGTAGTAGGTAGGTAGGTAAGTAGTGTGTCGAGTTGGTAGTAGGTAGGTAGGTAGGTAGGTAGGTAGGTAGGTAGGTGGTTAGGTAGGTAGTGTGTAGAGTTGGTAGTTGGTAGTAGGTAGGTAGGTAGGTAGGTAGGTAGGTAGGTAGGTAGGTAGTGTGTAGCGTTGGTAGTTGGTAGTTGGTAGTAGGTAGGTAGGTAGGTAGGTAGTGTGTAGAGTTGGTAGGTAGGTAGTGTGTAGAGTAGGTAGGTAGTTGGTAGGTAGGTAGGTAGTGTGTAGAGTTGGTAGTTGGTAGGTAGTGTGTAGAGTTGGTAGTAGGTAGGTAGGTAGGTAGTGTGTAGAGTTGGTAGGTAGTGTGTAGAGTTGGTAGTAGGTAGGTAGGTAGGTAGTGTGTAGAGTTGGTAGTTGGTAGGTAGGTAGTTGTGTGTAGAGTTGGTAGTAGGTTGTGGGTAGGTAGGTAGGTAGGTAGTGTGTAGAGTAGGTAGGTAGTGTAGAGTTGGTAGTTGGTAGGTAGGTGGTGGGTAGTGGGTAGTGTGTAGAGAGTGGTGGGTGGAGGTAGGTAGTGTGTAGGTAGGTAGGTAAGTAGGTAGTGTGTAGAGTGGTGGGTGTGTAGAGGTTGGTAGTAGGTGGTAGGTAGTGTGTAGAGTTGGTAGTAGGAATGGTAGGTAGGTAGGTAGTGTGTAGAGTTGGTAGTAGGTGTGTAAGAGTTGTCCAGTTGGTAGTAGTGTGTAGTAGGTAGTGTGTAGCGTTGGTAGTTGGTAGGTAGGTAGTGTGTCGAGTTGGTAGTTGGTAGTAGGTAGGTAGGTAGGTAGGTAGGTAGTGTGTAGAGTTGGTAGGTAGGTAGTGTGTAGAGTAGGTAAGTAGTAGGTAGGTAGTGTGTAGAGTTGGTAGTTGGTAGGTAGTGTGTAGAGTTGGTAGTAGGTAGGTAGGTAGGTAGGTAGTGTGTAGAGTTGGTAGGTAGGTAGTGTGTTGAGTTGGTAGGTAGGTAGGTAGTGTGTAGAGTTGGTAGTTGGTAGGTAGGTAGGTAGGTGGTGTGTAGAGTTGGTAGTTGGTAGGTAGGTAGGTAGGTAGTGTGTAGCGTTGGTAGTTGGTAGGTAGGTAGTGTGTCGAGTTGGTAGTTGGTAGTAGGTAGGTAGGTAGGTAGGTAGTGTGTAGAGTTGGTAGGTAGGTAGTGTGTAGAGTAGGTAAGTAGTTGGTAGGTAGGTAGGTAGTGTGTAGAGTTGGTAGTTGGTAGGTAGTGTGTAGAGTTGGTAGTAGGTAGGTAGGTAGTGTGTAGAGTTGGTAGTTGGTAGGTAGTGTGTAGAGTTGGTAGTAGGTAGGTAGGTAGGTAGGTAGTGTGTAGAGTTGGTAGTTGGTAGGTTGGTAGTGTGTAGAGTTGGTAGTAGGTTGTAGGTAGGTAGGTAGGTAGGTAGGTAGTGTGTAGAGTTGGTAGGTAGGTAGGTAGGTAGTGTGTAGAGTTGGTAGGTAGGTAGGTAGTGTGTAGAGTTGGTAGTTGGTAGGTAGGTAGGTAGGTAGGTGGTGTGTAGAGTTGGTAGTTGGTAGGTAGGTAGGTAGGTAGTGTGTAGAGTAGGTAGGTAGGTAGGTAGTGTGTAGAGTAGGTAGGTAGGTAGGTAGGTAGGTAGGTAGGTAGGTTGGTAGTGTGTAGAGTTGGTAGTAGGTTGTAGGTAGGTAGGTAGGTAGTGTGTAGGTTCACGCCATAGGTAGTGTGTAGAGTTGGTAGGTAATATAGTGTGCGGTTGGTAGTTGAGGAGGTCACTAGGTGGTGTCTAGAGTTGGTAGTTGGTAGGTAGGTAGGTAGTGGTAGGTAGGAAAGTAGGTAGGTAGGTAGGTAGGTAGGTGGGTGGTAGGTAGTGTGTAGAGTAGGTAGGTAGGTAGGTAGGTAGGTAGTAGGTACACAGTAGGTAGGTAGGTAGGTAGGTAGTGTGTAGAGGTAGGTAGGTAGGTAGGTAGTGTGTACAGTAGGTAGGTAGGTAAGTAGGTAGTGTTACAGTTGGAAGGTTCCTGTGAGAGTTGGTAGGTCTAGGTAGTGTGTAGAGTTGGTGGTTTAGGATAGGTAGGTGGTGTGTAGAGTTGGTAGTTGGTAGGTAGGTAGGTAGGTAGGTAGGAAGCCTCCACCGTTATAGGTAGGTAGGTAGTGTAGTAGGTAGGTAGGTAGGTAGGTAGGTAGGTAGGTAGGTAGACCCCACCAGAGGTAGGTAGGTCACCTACAGGTAGTGTGTAGAGTAGTAGGTAGGTAGGTAGTGTTAGAGTAGGTAGGTAGGTAAGTAGGTACTATGGGGTTGGTGTGTGTAGACTCCTCCATGCCTGGGAAGCCCTTCCACATATGCGATGATGTTGACCTACCTCCGTTCTCCTCATCCATGCGCATACACTAGGAAAACACACATCACGTTGACACACACACACACACACATCACATTACACTCTGTCTTACCTTCCTTCAGCTGGAAGGTTCCAGAGGTTGGTGTCTATGACAGCCTTCCTACTAGATGAGGTGTGTTCTGCTGGGCTGCTACTGACCTCCACCAGAGACAGGTAGTGATCGACCATACTGCTGCAACCTGACCCCACCAGAGACTTGATCACCCACGCACACAAGGTTTCCTTTGATACACTATGGGGTTGGTGTCTGTACCCCTTCCTCCATGTGGAAGTTACAGGATGCGTTACAACCTGACAGAATATGATGGGACTAGTTACAACCTGACAGAGAGCCTCAGCCTGCCAACTTCCTACTGGAGATCACCACGATTACAACCTGACAGAGAGATATGATCCACGTTACAACCTGACAGAAGACATATGATCACCACGTTACAACCTGACACAGAGAGACATATGATCACACGTTACAACCTGACAGAGAGACATATGATCACCGTTACAACCTGACAGAGAAGACATATGATCCCTTACGTTACAACCTGACAGAGAGACATATGATCACCACGTTACAACCTGACAGAGACATATGATTACTACGTTACAACCTGACGAGACATATGATCACCACGTTACAACCTGACACAGAGAGACATATGATCACCACGTTACAACCCTGACAGAGAGACATATGATCACCACGTTACAACCTGACACAGAGACATATGATCACCACGTTACAACCTGACAGAGAGACATATGATCACGTTACAACCTGACAGAGAGACATATTCACCACGTTACAACCTGACACAGAGAGACATATGATCACGTTACAACCTGACAGAGACATATGATCACCGCGTTACAATCCCTGACAGAGACATATGATCACCACGTTACAACCTGACAGAGACATATGATCACCACGTTACAACCTGACAGAGACATATGATCACTAATGCGTTACAACCTGACACAGAGAGACATATGATCACCACGTTACAACCTGACAGAGAGACATATGATCACCACGTTACAACCTGACAGAGAGACATATGATCACCACGTTACAACCTGACAGAGACATATGATCACCACGTTACAACCTGACACAGAGAGACATATGATCACCACATTACAACCTGACAGAGACATATGATCACCACGTTACAACCTGACACAGAGACATATGATCCCACATTACAACCTGACAGAGAGACATATGATCACCACGTTACAACCTGACAGAGACATATGATCACCACGTTACAACCTGACAGAGACATATGATCACCACATTACAACCTGACAGAGAGAGACATATAGTCACCCACGTTACAACCTGACAGAGAGACATATGATCACCACGTACAACCTGACACAGAGACATATGATCACCTTACAACCTGACAGAGAGACATATGATCACCACGTTACAACCTGACAGAGAGACATATGATCAACACGTTACAACCTGACAGAGACATATGATCACCCAATGCTACAACCTGACAGAGAGACATATGATCACCACATTACAACCTGACAGAGACATATAATCACCATCAACCTGACAGAGACATATGATCACCAGTTACAACAACCTGACAGAGACATATGATCACCACGTTACAACCTGACAGAGACATATGATCACCACGTTACAACCTGACACAGAGAGACATATGATCACCACATTACAACCTGACAGAGAGACATATGATCACCACATTACAACCTGACAGAGACATATGATCACCACGTTACAACCTGACAGAGAGACATATGATCACCACATATGATCACCACGCAACCTGACAGACATATGATCACCACGTTACAACCTGACAGAGACATATGATCACCACGTTACAACCTGACACACAGAGACATATGATCACCACGTTACAAACAGAGACTGACACAAGAGAGACATATGATCACCACATTACAACCTGACACAGACATATGATCACCACGTTACAACCTGACAGAGAGAGACATATGATCACCACGTTATAACTGACAGAGAGACATATGATCACCAGGTTACAACCTGACAGAGACATATGATCACCACGTTACAACCTGACAGAGACATATGATCACCACATTACAACCTGACAGAGAGAACATATGATCAGGTTACAACCTGACAGAGACATATGATCACCAATGCTACAACCTGACACAACCTGACATAAGACAGAGACATATGATCACCACATTACAACCCAGAGACTGATCACCACAGACAACCTGGCGTCACGAGAGACATATGATCACCACGTTACAACCTGACAGAGACATATGATCACCACATTACAACCTGACACAGAGAGACATATGATCACCACATTACAACCTGACAGAGAGACATATGATCACCAATGCTACAACCTGACAGAGACATATGATCACCACATTACAACCTGACAGAGACATATGATCACCACGTTACAACCTGACAGAGACATATGATCACCACGTTACAACCTGACAGAGAGAGACATATGATCACCACATTGACAGAGAGACATATGATTTACAACCTGACAGAGAGTTACAACCTGACAGAGACATATGATCACCAATGCTACAACCCGACAGAGACATATGATCACCATTACAACATGGACAGAGACATATGATCACCAATGCTACAACCTGACACAGAGACATATGATCACCACGTTACAACCTGACACAGAGAGACATATGATCACCACGTTACAACCTGACAGAGAGAGACATATGATCACCACGTTACAACCTGACAGAGAGACATATGATCACCACGTTACAACCTGACAAGAGA
>NW_027001355.1:0-7573 GCF_036934945.1 Oncorhynchus masou masou
TGTTGTTTTCACTATATATTTTACCTCTGGGGATGTTATTCAAAAACATAATGTTAACTTTCACTGCTATGCGGATGATACACAGCTGTACATTTCAATGAAACATGGTGAAGCCCCAAAATTGCCCTCGCTAGAAGCATGTGTTTCAGACATAAGGAAGTGGATGGCAGCAAACTTTCTACTTTTAAACTCGGATAAAACAGAGATGCTTGTTCTAGGTCCCAAGAAACAAAGAGATCTTCTGTTGAATCTGACAATTAATCTTAATGGTTGTACAGTCATCTCAAATAAAACTGTGAAGGACCTCGGCGTTACTCTGACCCTGATCTCTCTTTTGAAGAACATATCAAGACCATTTCAAGGACAGCTTTTTTCCATCTACGTAACATTGCAAAAATCAGAAACTTTCTGTCCAAAAATGATGCAGAAAAATTAATCCATGCTTTTGTCACTTCTAGGTTAGACTACTGCAATGCTCTACTTTCCGTTACTCCGGATAAAGCACTAAATAAACTTCAGTTAGTGCTAAATACGGCTGCTAGAATCCTGACTAGAACCAAAAAATTTGATCATATTACTCCAGTGCTAGCCTCCCTACACTGGCTTCCTGTCAAAGCAAGGGCTGATTTCAAGGTTTTACTGCTAACCTACAAAGCATTGCATGGGCTTGCTCCTACCTATCTCTCTGATTTGGTCCTGCTGTACATACCTACACGTACGCTACGGTCACAAGACGCAGGCCTCCTAATTGTCCCTAGAATTTCTAAGCAAACAGCTGGAGGCAGGGCTTTCTCCTATAGAGCTCCATTTTTATGGAACGGTCTGCCTACCCATGTCAGAGATGCAAACTCGGTCTCAACCTTTAAGTCTTTACTGAAGACTCATCTCTTCAGTGGGTCATATGATTGAGTGTAGTCTGGCCCAGGAGTGGGAAGGTGAACGGAAAGGCTCTGGAGCAACGAACCACCCTTGCTGTCTCTGCCTGGCCGGTTCCCCTCTTTCCACTGGGATTCTCTGCCTCTAACCCTATTACAGGGGCTGAGTCACTGGCTTGCTGGGGCTCTCTCATGCCGTCCCTGAGGGGTGCGTCACCTGAGTGGGTTGATTCACTGATGTGGTCATCCTGTCTGGGTTGGCGCCCCCCCCCTTGGGTTGTGCCGTGGCGGAGATCTTTGCGGGCTATACTCAGCTTTGTCTCAGGATGGTAAGTTGGTGGTTGAAGATATCCCTCCAGTGGTGTGGGGGCTGTGCTTTGGCATAGTGGGTGGGGTTATATCCTTCCTGTTTGGCCCTGTCCGGGGGTGTCCTCGGGTGGGGCCACAGTGTCTCCTGACCCTCCTGTCTCAGCCTTCAGTATTTATGCTGCAGTAGTTTATGTGTCGGGGGGGGCTGGGGTCAGTTTGTTATATCTGGAGTACTTCTCCTGTCCAATTCGGTGTCCTGTGTGAATCTAAGTGTGCGTTCTCTAATTCTCTCCTTCTCTCTCTCGGAGGACCTGAGCCCTAGGACCATGCCCCAGGACTACCTGACATGATGACTCCTTGCTGTCCCCAGTCCACCTGGCCGTGCTGCTGCTCCAGTTTCAACTGAACCGCGGCCCTAGGACCATGCCCCAGGACTACTTGACATGATGACTCCTTGCTGTCCCCAGTCCACCTGGCCGTGCTGCTGCTCCAGTTTCAACTGTTCTGCCTTATTATTATTCGACCATGCTGGTCATTTATGAACATTTGAACATCTTGGCCATGTTCTGTTATAATCTCTACCCGGCACAGCCAGAAGAGGACTGGCCACCACATAGCCTGGTTCCTCTCTAGGTTTCTTCCTAGGTTTTGGCTTTTCTAGGGAGTTTTTCCTAGCCACCGTGCTTCTACACCTGCATTGCTTGCTGTTTGGGGTTTTAGGCTGGGTTTCTGTACAGCACTTTGAGATATCAGCTGATGTACGAAGGGCTATATAAATAAATTTGATTTGATTTGATGTGACAATACAACATGTATTTTTTAGTGTGCAGTGTGCCAGTTGGGACGCAACATGTGTCTGCTCTGCTCAGTCATTCAAATAACATCTCATTTTATTTGTCACATGCGCCGATTACCACAAGTGTATACTTTACCGTGAAATGCTTACTTACGACCCCTTTCCCAACGATGCACTTAAAAATTAAGAACATTTGCAAATGGATGAAAAGAAAATAGTAACAAAAGAAAATAGTAACACAATAAAATAACAATAATGAGGCTTTATACAGGCTGTATACAAGGAGTACCGGTACCGAGTCGGTGTAGTTGGGGTGATTGGTTGAGGCAATATGTTCATGTGGGTTTGGTTAGGTGATTGATTGATTGATTGATTGAAGTACTATGTACATGTACAGTAGATGGTCTCCTCTGTCTCTGCACTGTCCTAGATAACACAAAGCCAGGCAGGGCAGACAGGACACGCCCGACAGAGAGAGAGGTTATTTTACTTTAACCCTGTCTAGACGGTAGAGTGAAGGATAGAGAGAAGGAATAGAAGATTGAGTGAATGAATAGCAAATAGTGAATGGACAGAGGACGGGAAATATACAATTGCCACAACATTGATAGAAGAATAAGCTTCAGTGTTTGACTTTCATTTGTGACACTGTGTTTAGTGTACTGTTTGGATGATGTGTATGACGTGTACCATTTGCATACTTTGTTGGATTTGTGTTCTGTTTTGATAATGCTTTCGTTTAGGCTACTATAATTTTTGATACAGTATTTGATGTGAGGTTATGTGATTTACATGTGTTTTTTTGTGTGTTTGACATGACGTTGACGTGTGGTTGTGTCTTCTCCCAGGCTGCGGCTGCAGTCCTGCAGGGACTTCTGGGTCGTTGGAGGACTGTGACCCCCAGACAGGAAGTTGTCTGTGCCTTAGTCATGTAACCGGGCGAGACTGTGGTCAGTGCGAGGTGGGCTTCTTCAACCTGCAGTCTGGAGTAGGCTGTGAGAGGTACAGGAAATCCTAAAGCAATTCTGGAATCTTCTATATGGTTCTTTTGTTATGTATTCTGACTCTAAAATTGGTTCTGATCATAGAAATAGAATTAGTCATTATTATCAATGATAAACTGGGTGGTTCGAGCCCTGAATGCTGGTTGTCTGACAGCTGTGGTATAGCAAATCAAATCAAATCCAATTTTATTAGTCAAATACACATGGTTAGCAAAAGTTAATGCAAGTGTAGCGAAATGCTTGTGCTTCCAGTTCTGACAGTGCAGTAATATCTAACAAATTCACAACGACTACCTTATACACACAATGTAAAGGGATGGAATCAGAATATGTACATATAAACATATGGATGCACGATGGCCATGCGGCATAGGCAAGATGCAATAGATGGTATAAAATACCGTATATACATATGAGATGAGTAATATAGGATATGTAAACATGATTAAAGTGTCTAGTGATACCATTATTAAACCTATTTATTAAAGAGGCCAGTGGTTTTAGTCTGTATGTTGGCAGCAGCCTCTCTATGTTAGTGGTGGCTGTTTAACAGTCTGATGGCCTTCAGATAGAAGCTGTTATATGGCTTTGATGCACTTATATATCAGACCGTATACCAAGGATATGATTTTACTGCTCTAATTATGTTGGTAACCAGTTTATAACAGCAATAAGGTACCTCTGGGGCTGTGTCGTGTCTAAGAACAGACCTGAGCCGTGGTATATTGACCATATACAACACCCTCTTGGGCCGTATTGCTAAATTAGAATAGTCATTATTATATATCTATGGTTCCATACCTAGAAATGCAGTGGTTCTGTTTCCTTTCATTAGTAAGTGTTATATGAATCACATTCTGCATTTCTTAGGTGCACCTGTAACCCCATTGGCTCATCATCCATGGCTTGCCACCAAATCACAGGCCAGTGTGTGTGTCAGCTGGGACTGGAGGGGCGGCTGTGCAGCACATGTCCTATGGGCTTCTATGGTTTCTCCTCACGGGGCTGCAGAGGTAGCTACAGTAGCCTATACTGTGATTGGGGCTGGAAGTCCTTATGTGCAAACACTAAGACGTATCAAAACGTGCTAAAACAAGTCATTCTGATAACAATAAGAAGTTTGAAATGTAACACGCACACATGCAATGTCTAATTCTTCAACAACCAATCTAGCCTCCAACCAATCCAGCCTCCTTGTCCCTCTCTCCATCCCTGCCTCACCTTGTCCCTCTCTCCACCCCTGCCTCCCCTTGTACCTCTCTCCAACCCCGCGTCCCCTTGTCCCTCTCTCCAACCCTGCCTCCCCTTGTCCCTCTCTCCACCCCTGCCTCTCGTTGTCCCTAATTCCACCCCTGCCTCCCCTTCTCCCTCTCTCCAACCTCTGCCTCCCATTGTCCCTCTCTCTCCACCCCTGCCTCTCGTTGTCCCTAATTCCACCCTGTATGTGTCTCCTCTCTCCACCCCTGCCTCCGTTTGTCCCTCTCTCCACCCCTGCCTCCCCTTGTCGCTCCTCCAACCCTGCCTCCCCTTGTCCTCTCTCCACCCCAACCCTGCTCCCTTGTATCCTCTTCCAACCCTGCCTCCCCTTGTCCCTCTCTCCATCCCTAGCCTCCCCTTGTCCCTCTCTCCACCCCACCCCTGCCTCCCCTTGTCCCTCTCTCCATCCCTGCCTCCCCTTGTCCCTCTTTCCACCCCACCCCTGCCTCCCCTTGTCCCTCTCTCCACCCCACCCCTGCCTCTCGTTGTCCCTCTCTCCACCCCTGCCTCCCTTCTCCTCTCTCCACCCCTGTCTCTCGTTGTCCCTAACTCCACCACCGCCTCCCCATATCCCTCTCTCCAGGTGCCTCCCCCGCCCCTCTCTCCCACCCTGCCTCCCCTTGTCCCTCTCTCCAACCCTGCCTCCCCTTGTCCCTCTCTCCACCCCTGCCTCCCCTTGTCCCTCTCTCCACCCCTGCCTCCCCTTGTCCCTCTCTCCACCCCTGCCTCCCCTTGTCCCTCTCTCCAACCCTGCCTCCCCTTGTCCCTCTCTCCACCCCTGCCTCCCCTTGTCCCTCTCTCCACCCCTGCCTCCCCTTCTCCGTTTCTCCACCCCTGTCTCTCGTTGTCCCTAACTCCACCACCGCCTCCCCATATCCCTCTCTCCACCCCTGCCTCCCCCGTCCCTCTCTCCCACCCTGCCTCCCCTTGTCCCTCTCTCCACCCCTGCCTCCCCTTGTCCCTCTCTCCACCCCTGCCTCCCCTTGTCCCTCTCTCCACCCCCTGCCTCCCTTGTCCCTCTCCCACCCCTGCCTCCCCCGTCCGTCTCTCTCCCACCCTGCCTCCCCTTGTCCTCTCTCCAACCCTGCCTCCCTTGTCCCTCTCTCCACCCCCTGCCTCCCCTTGTCCCTCTCTCCACCCCTGCCTCCCCTTGTCCCTCTCTCCCACCCTGCCTCCCCCTTGTCCCTCTCTCCAACCCTGCCTCCCCTTGTCCCTCTCTCCACCCCTGCCTCCCCCTATCCCTCTCTCCACCCCTGCCTCCCCTTGTCCCTCTCTCCCACCCTGCCTCCCCTTGTCCCTCTCTCCAACCCTGCCTCCCCTTGTCCCTCTCTCCCACCCCTGCCTCCCCTTGTCCCTCTCTCCACCCCTGCCTCCCCTTGTCCCTCTCTCCCACCCTGCCTCCCCTTGTCCCTCTCTCCACCCCTGCCTCTCCCTTGTCCCTAGATTCCCACCCTCCTGCCTCCCCTTGTCCCTCTCTCCAACCCTGCCTCCCCTTGCTCTCCACCCCCCTGCCTCCCTTGTCCCTCTCTCCACCCCTGCCTCCCCCTATCCCTCTCTCCAACCCTGCCTCCCCTTGTCCCTCTCTCCACCCCTGCCTCTCGTTGTCCCTAATTCCACCCCTGCCTCCCCTTCTCCCTCTCTCCAACCCTGCCTCCCCTTGTCCCTCTCTCCACCCCTGCCTCTCGTTGTCCCTAATTCCACCCCTGTACTCCCCTTCTCCCTCTCTCCACCCCTGCCTCCCCTTGTCCCTCTCTCCACCCCTGCCTCCCCTTGTCGCTCTCTCCAACCCTGCCTCCCCTTGTCCCTCTCTCCACCCCAACCCTGCCTCCCCTTGTCCCTCTTTCCAACCCTGCCTCCCCTCGTCCCTCTCTCCAACCCTGCCTCCCCTTGTCCCTCTCTCCATCCCTGCCTCCCCTTGTCCCTCTCTCCACCCCACCCCTGCCTCCCCTTGTCCCTCTCTCCATCCCTGCCTCCCCTTGTCCCTCTTTCCACCCCACCCCTGCCTCCCCTTGTCCCTCTCTCCACCCCACCCCTGCCTCTCGTTGTCCCTCTCTCCACCCCTGCCTCCCCTTCTCCCTCTCTCCACCCCTGTCTCTCGTTGTCCCTAACTCCACCACCGCCTCCCCATATCCCTCTCTCCACCCCTGCCTCCCCCGTCCCTCTCTCCAACCCTGCCTCCCCTTGTCCCTCTCTCCAACCCTGCCTCCCCTTGTCCCTCTCTCCACCCCCTGCCTAGGTGTTGTCCCTCTCTCCACCCCTGCCTCCCCTTGTCCCTCTCTCCACCCCCACCCCTGCCTCTCGTTGTCCCCCTCTCCACCCCTGCCTCCCCTTGTCCCTCTCTCCACCCCTGCCTCGTTGTCCCTAACTCCACCACCGTCCTCTCTCCACCCCTGCTTCCCCGTCCCCTCTCCAACCCTGCCTCCCCCTTGTCCCTAGATCTCCAACCCTGCCTCCCCTTGTCTCTCTCCACCCCTGCCTCCCCTTGTCCCTCTCTCCACCCCCTGCCTCCCTTGTCCCTCTCTCCACCCCTGCCTCCCCTTGTCCCTCTCTCCAACCCTGCCTCCCCTTGTCCCTCTTTCCACCCCTGTGTCCCCCTTGTCCCTCTCTCCACCCCTGCCTCCCCCTTGTCCCTCTCTCCCCCCTGCCTCCCCTTGTCCCTCTCTCCACCCCCTGCCTCCCTTGTCCCTCTCTCCAACCCTGCCTCCCCTCGTCCCTCTCTCCAACCCTGCCTCCCCTTGTCCCTCTCTCCATCCCTGCCTCCCCTTGTCCCTCTCTCCACCCCACCCCTGCCTCCCCTTGTCCCTCTCTCCATCCCTGCCTCCCTTGTCCCCTTTCCACCCCACCCCTGCCTCCCCTTGTCCTCTCTCCACCCCACCCCTGCCTCTCGTTGTCCCTCTCCCACCCCTGCCTCCCCTTTTCCCTCTCTCCACCCCCTGTCTCTCGTTGTTCCCTAACTCCACCACCGCTCCCCATATCCCTCTCTCCACCCCTGCCTCCCGTCCCCTCTCCAACCCCTGCCTCCCCTTGTCCCTCTCTCCAACCCTGCCTCCCCTTGTCCCTCTCCACACCCCTGCCTCCCCTTGTCCCCTCTCTCCACCCCCTGCCTCCCCCCTTGTCCCTCTCTCCACCCCACCCTGCCTCTCGTTGTCCCTCTCTCCACCCCTGCCTCCTTCTCCCTCTCTCCACCCCCTGTCTCTCGTTGTCCCTAACTCCACCACCGCTCTCCCCATATCCCTCTCTCCACCCCTGCTTCCCCCGTCCCTCTCCAACCCTGCCTCCCCTTGTCCCTCCAACCCCTGCCTCCCTTGTCCCTCTCTCCAACCCCTGCCTCC
>NW_027001356.1:0-7573 GCF_036934945.1 Oncorhynchus masou masou
GTGTGTGCGGGTGTGTGTGCGAGTGAGTGTGTGTGTGAGTGTGTGTGTGAGTGTGTGTGTGTGTGTGAGTGTGTGTGCAAATGTGTGTGTGTGTGAGTGTGTGCGTGTGTGAGTGTGTATGTGAGTCTGTGTGTGTGTGTGTGTGTGTGTGAGTGTGTGTGTGAGGTGTGTGTGAGTGTGTGTGTGAGTGTGTGTGTGTGTGTGTGAGTGTGTGTGTGTGAGTGTGTGTGTGAGTGTGTGTGTGTGTGTGTGAGTGTGTGTGTGTGAGTGTGTGTGTGAGTGTGTGTGTGTGTGTGTGTGTGTGTGAGTGTGTGCGTGTGTGAGTGTGTATGTGAGTCTGTGTGTGTGTGAGTGTGTGTGTGAGTGTGTGTGTGTGTGTGTGAGTGTGTGAGTGTGTGTGTGTGTGTGAGTGTGTGTGTGTGAGTGTGTGTGTGAGTGTGTGAGCGTGTGTGTGAGTGTGTGTGTGTAATTATAGGTATCAGGGTATGCAGCAGCACCTCAGGCGTGAAGAGAGAGGCTCTGTTCTGGTCTGTTATCACCCAGGAGAGAGAGGCTCTGTTCTGGTCTGTTATCACCCAGGGAGAGAGGCTCTGTTCTGGTCTGAGAGAGGCTCTGTTCTGGTCTGTTATCACCCAGGAGAGAGGCTCTGTTCTGGTCTGTTATCACCCAGGAGAGAGGCTCTGTTCTGGTCTGTTATCACCCAGGAGAGAGAGGCTCTGTTCTGGTCTGTTATCACCCAGGAGAGAGAGGCTCTGTTCTGGTCTGTTGTCACCAGGAGAGAGAGAGGCTCTGTTCTGTCTGTTATTACCCAGGAGAGAGAGGCTCTGTTCTGGTCTGTTGTCACCCAGGAGAGAGAGGCTCTGTTCTGGTCTGTTGTCACCAGGAGAGAGAGGCTCTGTTCTGGTCTGTTATCACCCAGGAGAGAGGCTCTGTTCTGGTCTGTTGTCACCAGGAGAGAGAGGCTCTGTTCTGGTCTGTTATCACCCAGGAGAGAGAGGCTCTGTTCTGGTCTGTTGTCACCCAGGAGAGAGAGGCTCTGTTCTGGTCTGTTGTCACCCAGGAGAGAGAGGCTCTGTTCTGGTCTGTTATCACCCAGGAGAGAGAGGCTCTGTTCTGGTCTGTTATCACCCAGGAGAGAGGCTCTGTTCTGGTCTGTTATCACCCAGGGAGGCTCTGTTCTGGTCTATCAGAGAGAGGCTCTGTTCTGGTCTGTTGTCACCCAGGAGAGGCTCTGTTCTGGTCTGTTCTCACCCAGGAGAGAGGCTCTGTTCTGGTCTGTTATCACCCAGGAGAGAGGCTCTGTTCTGGTCTGTTATCACCCAGGAGAGAGAGGCTCTGTTCTGGTCTGTTATCACCCAGGAGAGAGAGGCTCTGTTCTGGTCTGTTATCACCCAGAGAGGCTCTGTTCTGGTCTGAGAGAGAGGCTCTGTTCTGGTCTGTTATCACCCAGGAGAGAGAGGCTCTGTTCTGGTCTGTTATCACCCAGGAGAGAGAGGCTCTGTTCTGGTCTGTTGTCACCCAGAGAGAGAGGCTCTGTTCTGGTCTGTTGTCACCGAAGAGAGAGAGGCTCTGTTCTGGTCTGTTGTCACCCAAGAGAGAGGCTCTGTTCTGGTCTGTTATCACCCAGGAGAGAGAGGCTCTGTTCTGGTCTGTTGTCACCCAGGAGAGAGAGGCTCTGTTCTGGTCTGTTGTCACCCAGGAGAGAGGCTCTGTTCTGGTCTGTTATCACCCAGGAGAGAGAGGCTCTGTTCTGGTCTGTTATCACCGAAGAGAGAGAGGCTCTGTTCTGGTCTGTTGTCACCCAGGAGAGAGGCTCTGTTCTGGTCTGTTGTCACCCAGGAGAGAGGCTCTGTTCTGGTCTGTTATCACCCAGGAGAGAGAGGCTCTGTTCTGGTCTGTTATCACCCAGGAGAGAGGCTCTGTTCTAGTCTGTTGTCACCGAAGAGAGAGAGGCTCTGTTCTGGTCTGTTATCACCCAGAGAGAGAGGCTCTGTTCTGGTCTGTTATCACCCAGGGAGAGAGGCTCTGTTCTGGTCTGTTGTCAGGCTCTGTTCTGGTCTGTTATCACCCAGGAGAGAGGCTCTGTTCTGGTCTGTTATCACCCAGGAGAGAGAGGCTCTGTTCTGGTCTGTTATCACCCAGGAGAGAGGCTCTGTTCTGGTCTGTTGTCACCCAGGAGAGAGGCTCTGTTCTGGTCTGTTATCACCCAGGAGAGAGAGGCTCTGTTCTGGTCTGTTGTCACCCAGGAGAGAGAGGCTCTGTTCTGGTCTGTTGTCACCCAGGAGAGAGAGGCTCTGTTCTGGTCTGTTATCACCCAGGAGAGAGGCTCTGTTCTGGTCTGTTGTCACCGAAGAGAGAGAGGCTCTGTTCTGGTCTGTTATCACCCAGGAGAGAGGCTCTGTTCTGGTCTGTTATCACACAGGAGAGAGGCTCTGTTCTAGTCTGTTGTCACCGAAGAGAGAGAGGCTCTGTTCTGGTCTGTTATCACCCAGGAGAGAGGCTCTGTTCTAGTCTGTTATCACCCCAGAGAGAGAGGCTCTGTTCTGGTCTGTTATCACCCAGGCTCTGTTCTGGTCTGGAGAGAGGCTCTGTTCTGGTCTGTTATCACCAGGAAGAGAGAGGCTCTGTTCTGGTCTGTTATCACCCAGGAGAGAGGCTCTGTTCTGGTCTGTTATCACCCAGGAGAGAGGCTCTGTTCTGGTCTGTTATCACCCAGGAGAGAGAGGCTCTGTTCTGGTCTGTTATCACCCAGGAGAGAGCTCTGTTCTGGTCTGTTGTCACCCAGAGAGAGGCTCTGTTCTGGTCTGTTATCACCCTGTTCTGGTCTGAGAGAGAGAGGCTCTGTTCTGGTCTGTTATCACCCAGGAGAGAGAGGCTCTGTTCTGGTCTGTTATCACCCAGGAGAGAGGCTCTGTTCTGGTCTGAGGAGAGAGGCTCTGTTCTGGTCTGTCACCCAGGAGAGAGGCTCTGTTCTGGTCTGTTATCACCAGGAGAGAGAGGCTCTGTTCTGGTCTGTTGTCACCCAGGAGAGTCTGTTATTACCCAGGAGAGAGAGGCTCTGTTCTGGTCTGTTGTCACCCAGAGAGAGAGGCTCTGTTCTGGTCTGTTGGAGAGAGAGGCTCTGTTCTGGTCTGTTGTCACCCAGAGAGAGTCACCCAGGAGAGAGGCTCTGTTCTGGTCTGTTATCACCCAGGAGAGAGGCTCTGTTCTGGTCTGTTATCAGAGAGAGAGGCTCTGTTCTGGTCTGTTATCACCCAGGAGAGAGAGGCTCTGTTCTCACCCAGGGAGAGGCTCTGTTCTGTTATCACCCCAAGAGAGAGGCTCTGTTCTGGTCTGGAGAGAGAGAGGCTCTGTTCTGGTCTGTTATCACCCAGGAGAGAGGCTCTGTTCTGGTCTGTTATCACCCAGGAGAGAGGCTCTGTTCTGGTCTGTTATCACCCAGGAGAGAGGCTCTTCTACCCAGGAGAGAGGGGTCTGTTATCACCCAGGAGAGAGAGGCTCTGTTCTGGTCTGTTATCACCCAGAGAGAGAGGCTCTGTTCTGGTCTGTTATCACCCAGGAGGAGAGAGAGAGGCTCTGTTCTGGTCTGTTGTCACCCAGAGAGAGAGGCTCTGTTCTGGTCTGTTATCACCCAGGAGAGAGAGGCTCTGTTCTGGTCTGTTGTCACCCAGAGAGAGAGGCTCTGTTCTGGTCTGTTGTCACCCAGGAGAGAGAGGCTCTGTTCTGGTCTGTTATCACCCAGGAGAGAGGCTCTGTTCTGGTCTGGAGAGAGAGGCTCTGTTCTGGTCTGTTATCACCCAGGAGAGAGAGGCTCTGTTCTGGTCTGTTGTCACCGAGAGAGAGAGGCTCTGTTCTGGTCTGTTATCACCCAAGAGAGAGAGGCTCTGTTCTGGTCTGTTATCACCCAGAGAGAGAGGCTCTGTTCTGGTCTGTTATCACCCAGGAGAGAGAGGCTCTGTTCTGGTCTGTTATCACCCAGGAGAGAGGCTCTGTTCTGGTCTGTTATCACCCAGGCTCTGTTCTGGGAGAGAGAGGCTCTGTTCTGGTCTGTTATCACCCAGGGAGAGAGGCTCTGTTCTGGTCTGTTATCACCCAGGAGAGAGGAGGCTCTGTTCTGGTCTGTTATCACCCAGGAGAGAGAGGCTCTGTTCTGGTCTGTTGTCACCCAGGAGAGAGGCTCTGTTCTGGTCTGTTATCACCAGAGAGAGGCTCTGTTCTGGTCTGTTATCACCCAGGAGAGAGAGGCTCTGTTCTCTGTCACCCAGGAGAGAGGCTCTGTTCTGGTCTGTTATCACCCAGGAGAGAGGCTCTGGTCTGTTATCACCCAGGAGAGAGGCTCTGTTCTGGTCTGTTATCACCCAGGAGAGAGGCTCTGTTCTGGTCTGTTATCACCCAGGCTCTGTTCTGGTCCAGGAGAGAGGCTCTGTTCTGGTCTGTTATCACCCAGGAGAGAGAGGCTCTGTTCTGGTCTGTTATCACCCAGAGAGAGAGGCTCTGTTCTGGTCTGTTATCACCCAGGAGAGAGAGGCTCTGTTCTGGTCTGTTATCACCGAAGAGAGAGAGGAGAGAGAGGCTCTGTTCTGGTCTGTTATCACCAGAGAGAGAGGCTCTGTTCTGGTCTGTTGTCACCGAAGAGAGAGAGGCTCTGTTCTGGTCTGTTATCACCCAGGAGAGAGAGGCTCTGTTCTGGTCTGTTATCACCCAGGAGAGAGAGGCTCTGTTCTGGTCTGTTATCACCCAGGAGAGAGAGGCTCTGTTCTGGTCTGTTATCACCCAGGAGAGAGGCTCTGTTCTGGTCTGTTATCACCCAGGAGAGAGAGGCTCTGTTCTGGTCTGTTGTCACCCAGGAGAGAGAGGCTCTGTTCTGGTCTGTTATCACCCAGAGAGAGAGGCTCTGTTCTGGTCTGTTATCACCCAGGAGAGAGGCTCTGTTCTGGTCTGTTATCACCCAGGAGAGAGAGGCTCTGTTCTGGTCTGTTGTCACCCAGGAGAGAGGCTCTGTTCTGGTCTGTTGTCACCGAAGAGAGAGAGGCTCTGTTCTGGTCTGTTGTCACCGAAGAGAGAGAGGCTCTGTTCTGGTCTGTTATCACCCAGGAGAGAGGCTCTGTTCTGGTCATCACCCAGGAGAGAGAGGCTCTGTTCTGGTCTGTTATCACCCAGGAGAGAGGCTCTGTTCTGGTCTGTTATCACCCAGGAGAGAGAGGCTCTGTTCTGGTCTGTTGTCACCCAGGAGAGAGGAAGAGAGAGGCTCTGTTCTGGTCTGTTGTCACCAGGAGAGAGAGGCTCTGTTCTGGTCTGTTGTCACCCAGGAGAGAGGCTCTGTTCTGGTCTGAGAGAGAGGCTCTGTTCTGGTCTGTTGTCACCCAGGAGAGAGGCTCTGTTCTGGTCTGTTATCACCAGAGAGAGAGGCTCTGTTCTGGTCTGTTATCACCCAGGAGAGAGAGGCTCTGTTCTGGTCTGTTGTCACCAGGAGAGAGTTATCACCCAGGAGAGAGAGGCTCTGTTCTGGTCTGTTATCACCCAGGAGAGAGGCTCTGTTCTGGTCTGTTATCACCCAGGAGAGAGGCTCTGTTCTGGTCTGTTATCACCAGAGGCTCTGTTCTGGTCTGAGAGAGGCTCTGTTCTGGTCTGTTATCACCCAGGAGAGAGAGGCTCTGTTCTGGTCTGTTATCAGGCTCTGTTCTGGTCCACCGAGAGAGAGGCTCTGTTCTGGTCTGTTTATCACCCAGGTCACCCAGAGAGAGGCTCTGTTCTGGTCTGTTATCACCCAGGAGAGAGGCTCTGTTCTGGTCTGTTATCACCCAGAGGCTCTGTTCTGGTCTGAGAGAGAGGCTCTGTTCTGGTCTGTTATCACCCAGAGAGAGAGGCTCTCTGTCACCCAGGAGAGAGGCTCTGGTCTGTTGTCACCCAGGAGAGAGAGGCTCTGTTCTGGTCTGTTGTCACCCAGGAGAGAGAGGCTCTGTTCTGGTCTGTTATCACCCAGAGAGAGAGGCTCTGTTCTGGTCTGTTATCACCCAGAGAGAGAGGCTCTGTTCTGGTCTGTTGTCACCAGAGAGAGAGGCTCTGTTCTGGTCTGTTATCACCCAGGAGAGAGAGGCTCTGTTCTGGTCTGTTATCACCCAGGAGAGAGAGGCTCTGTTCTGGTCTGTTATCACCCAGGAGAGAGGCTCTGTTCTGGTCTGTTATCACCCAGAGAGAGAGGCTCTGTTCTGGTCTGTTATCACCCAGGCTCTGTTCTGGTCTGTTGGAGAGAGGCTCTGTTCTGGTCTGTTATCACCCTGGTCTGGAGAGAGGCTGTTCTGGTCTGTTATCACCCAGGAGAGAGAGGCTCTGTTCTGGTCTGTTATCACCCAGGAGAGAGAGGCTCTGTTCTGGTCTGTTATCACCCAGGAGAGAGGCTCTGTTCTGGTCTGTTATCACCCAGGAGAGAGAGGCTCTGTTCTGGTCTGTTATCACCGAAGAGAGAGAGGCTCTGTTCTGGTCTGTTGTCACCCAGGAGAGAGGCTCTGTTCTGGTCTGTTATCACCCAGGAGAGAGGCTCTGTTCTGGTCTGTTATCACCCAGGAGAGAGAGGCTCTGTTCTGGTCTGTTATCACCCAGGAGAGAGGCTCTGTTCTGGTCTGTTATCACCCAGGAGAGAGGCTCTGTTCTGGTCTGTTATCACCCAGAGAGAGAGGCTCTGTTCTGGTCTGTTATCACCCAGGAGAGAGGCTCTGTTCTGGTCTGTTTTCACCGAAGAGAGAGAGGCTCTGTTCTGGTCTGTTATCACCCAGGAGAGAGAGGCTCTGTTCTGGTCTGTTGTCACCCAGGCTCTGTTCTGGGAGGAGAGAGAGGCTCTGTTCTGGTCTGTTATCACCAGGAGAGAGAGGCTCTGTTCTGGTCTGTTGTCACCGAGGAGAGAGAGGCTCTGTTCTGGTCTGTTGTCACCCAGAGGAGAGAGAGGCTCTGTTCTGGTCTGTTATCACCAGGAGAGAGGCTCTGTTCTGGTCTGTTATCACCCAGGAGAGAGAGGCTCTGTTCTGGTCTGTTATCACCACCCTAGTCTGGTCTGGAGAGAGAGGAGGCTCTGTTCTGGTCTGTTATCACCCAGGAGGAGAGAGGCTCTGTTCTGGTCTGTTATCACCCAGGAGAGAGAGGCTCTGTTCTGGTCTGTTATCACCCAGGAGAGAGAGGCTCTGTTCTGGTCTGTTATCACCCAGGAGAGAGAGGCTCTGTTCTGGTCTGTTATCACCCAGGAGAGAGGCTCTGTTCTGGTCTGTTATCACCGAAGAGAGGAGAGAGAGGCTCTGTTCTGGTCTGTTGTCACCGAAGAGAGAGGCTCTGTTCTGGTCTGTTGTCACCCAGGAGAGAGGCTCTGTTCTGGTCTGTTATCACCCAGGAGAGAGAGGCTCTGTTCTGGTCTGTTGTCACCCAGGAGAGAGAGGCTCTGTTCTGGTCTGTTGAGGAGAGAGGCTCTGTTCTGGTCTGTTATCACCGAAGAGAGAGAGGCTCTGTTCTGGTCTGTTGTCACCCAGAGAGAGGCTCTGTTCTGGTCTGTTATCACCCAGGAGAGAGGCTCTGTTCTGGTCTGTTA
>NW_027001357.1:0-47500 GCF_036934945.1 Oncorhynchus masou masou
CCTGTTAGTCACCCTGTTTATAGCAGTCAGCCTGTTAGTCACCCTGTTTATAGCAGTCAGCCTGTTAGTCACCCTGTTTTAGCAGTCAGCCTGTTAGTCACCCTGTTTTTCAGCCTGTTAGCAGTCAGCCTGTTACAGTCACCCTGTTTATAGCAGTCAGCCTGTTAGTCACCCTGTTTATAGTCAGTCAGCCTGTTAGCAGTCAGCCTGTTAGTCACCCTGTTTATAGCAGTCAGCCTGTTAGTCACCCTGTTTATAGCAGTCAGCCTGTTAGTCACCCTGTTTATAGCAGTCAGCCTGTTAGTCACCCTGTTTATAGCAGTCAGCCTGTTTATAGCAGTCAGCCTGTTAGTCACCCTGTTTATAGCAGTCAGCCTGTTAGTCACCCTGTTTATAGCAGTCAGCCTGTTAGTCACCCTGTTTATAGCAGTCAGCCTGTTAGTCACCCTGTTTATAGCAGTCAGCCTGTTAGTCACCCTGTTTATAGCAGTCACCCTGTTTATAGCAGTCAGCCTGTTAGTCACCCTGTTAACAGTCAGCCTGTTAGTCACCCTGTTAGCAGTCAGCCTGTTAGTCACCCTGTTTATAGCAGTCAGCCTGTTAGCAGTCAGCCTGTTACAGTCACCCTGTTTATAGCAGTCAGCCTGTTACAGTCACCCTGTTTATAGCAGTCAGCCTGTTAGCAGTCAGCCTGTTACAGTCACCCTGTTTATAGCAGTCAGCCTGTTAGCAGTCAGCCTGTTACAGTCACCCTGTTTATAGCAGTCAGCCTGTTACAGTCACCCTGTTTATAGCAGTCAGCCTGTTAGTCACCCTGTTTATAGCAGTCAGCCTGTTAGTCACCCTGTTTATAGCAGTCAGCCTGTTAGTCACCCTGTTTATAGCAGTCACCCTGTTTATAGCAGTCAGCCTGTTAGTCACCCTGTTTATAGCAGTCAGCCTGTTAGTCAGCCTGTTAGCAGTCAGCCTGTTAGTCACCCTGTTTATAGCAGTCAGCCTGTTAGTCACCCTGTTTATAGCAGTCAGCCTGTTAGTCACCCTGTTTATAGCAGTCACCCTGTTTATAGCAGTCAGCCTGTTAGTCACCCTGTTTATAGAGGTCAGCCTGTTAGTCACCCTGTTTATAGCAGTCAGCCTGTTAGTCACCCTGTTTATAGCAGTCAGCCTGTTAGTCACCCTGTTTATAGCAGTCAGCCTGTTAGTCACCCTGTTTATAGCAGTCAGCCTGTTAGTCACCCTGTTTATAGCAGTCAGCCTGTTAGTCACCCTGTTTATAGCAGTCACCCTGTTTATAGCAGTCAGCCTGTTAGTCACCCTGTTAGCAGTCAGCCTGTTAGTCACCCTGTTTATAGCAGTCAGCCTGTTAGTCACCCTGTTTATAGAGGTCAGCCTGTTAGTCACCCTGTTTATAGCAGTCAGCCTGTTAGTCACCCTGTTTATAGCAGTCAGCCTGTTAGTCACCCTGTTTATAGCAGTCAGCCTGTTAGTCACCCTGTTTATAGCAGTCAGCCTGTTAGTCACCCTGTTTATAGCAGTCAGCCTGTTAGTCACCCTGTTTATAGCAGTCAGCCTGTTAGTCACCCTGTTTATAGCAGTCAGCCTGTTACAGTCACCCTGTTTATAGCAGTCAGCCTGTTAGTCACCCTGTTTATAGCAGTCAGCCTGTTAGTCACCCTGTTTATAGCAGTCAGCCTGTTAGTCACCCTGTTTATAGCAGTCAGCCTGTTAGTCACCCTGTTTATAGCAGTCAGCCTGTTAGTCACCCTGTTTATAGCAGTCAGCCTGTTACAGTCACCCTGTTTATAGCAGTCAGCCTGTTAGCAGTCAGCCTGTTACAGTCACCCTGTTTATAGCAGTCAGCCTGTTACAGTCACCCTGTTTATAGCAGTCAGCCTGTTAGTCACCCTGTTTATAGCAGTCAGCCTGTTACAGTCACCCTGTTTATAGCAGTCAGCCTGTTAGTCACCCTGTTTAAAGCAGTCAGCCTGTTAGTCACCCTGTTTATAGCAGTCAGCCTGTTAGTCACCCTGTTTAAAGCAGTCAGCCTGTTAGTCACCCTGTTTATAGAGGTCAGCCTGTTAGTCACCCTGTTTATAGAGGTCAGCCTGTTAGTCACCCTGTTTAAAGCAGTCTTCTCTCTCCTCTCTCTCTCTCAGGTCAAGTCCACAGGGCAGGATGTGTTCAATCAGGTGTCTGAGCTCCTTGGAATCAAAGAGCTGCACTTCTTTGGCCTGACAGTGGTGAAGGGTAAGTTGTAGCTTCTACACAGGCCAAAACCAGCCCTAACCCAGGACACCTATTCATAAAGTGTCTTATAGTAGTAGTGATGTTCTGAGATCAGTTTACATTCTACATCATTGTAAATTAGATTATATGGACGGGTGGGAACCTGATCCTAGATCAGCACTCCTCCTGAGACACTTTATGAATGTGGACCCAGGCCTCTGAGACCTAACCTGCCCAACCACACACCCCTTACCATGTCCAAGCGCCACTTACCCTGCCCAACCGCCCCCTGCCCAAATGCCCCTTACCCTGCCCAAATGCCCCTTACCCTGCCCAACCGCCCCTTACCCTGCCCAACCACCCACCCCTTACCCTGCCCAACCACCCACCCCTTACCCTGCCCAACCACGTACCCCTTACCCTGCCCAACCACGTACCCCTTACCCTGCCCAACCACGCACCCCTTACCCTGCCCAACCACCCACCCCTTACCCTGCCCAACCACCCACCCCTTACCCTGCCCACCCACCCACCCCTTACCCAACCACCCACCAATCCACTCCAGAGTCTTTGAACCTGAAATAAATGTTTCTGCTGCATTAGACATGTTAGGTTGGAGCAGTGGTGTCCCAGACAGGGTGATATAACCCCCTCATTCTGAGGTCACAATATATTCTGATTACATAGTTACAGTAGACTTCAACGAGCTGATGTAATGCTCACTGTATTCATAATCCAGTATGTACATACACACACATGCACACTGTAGTACATACGCACACTGTAGTACACACGCACACTGTAGTACACTTACACGCACACACGCACACTGTAGTACACGCGCGCACACACACACACACACACTGTAGTACACACACACACACTGTAGTACACTTACACGCATACACACACTGTAGTACACGCATACACACACTGTAGTACACACACACACGCACAATGTAGTACACTTACACACACACACACGCACACTGTAGTACACACACACGCACACTGTAGTACACACACACGCACACTGTAGTACACACACACGCACACTGTAGTACACGCACACTGTAGTGTACACACACGCACACTGTAGTACACACACACACACGCACACTAGTACACACACACACGCACGCTGTAGCACACACACACACGCACGCTGTAGCACACACACACACGTACGCTGTAGTACACACACACACGCACACTGTAGTACACACACACACGCACACTGTAGTACACACACACACACTATACTGTAGTACATCCATACACACACTACACTGTAGTACACCCATACACACACTGTAGTACACACACACACTACACTGTAGTACACACACACTACACTATAGTACACCCATACACACACACACACACTGTAGTACACACACACTGTAGTACACACACATTACACACACACTGTAGTACACGCCACAGACAACACAGTCACAAACACCCCAGTCCTTGAGTCCTTCTACTAGCAGTCTGTTTACATAATAGAACTGAACAACTGGGTTAGTTGCCAGAAACGGGGTAATGGCAGAATGCGATCAGAAGGGAATGTTGTTGTGTGTTTCTGCATTGCTGAGACATCTAATCTTCTTTGACCTATGGACAAGTTCAATTCAAATGTTTTGTCAGTCTCTTTCTTTCTCACTCTCCTTCCTGTTTTCTGTCTTTCTCTCTTTGTTCTGCCTTGTTGAAATGTCTTGGTAATCTTGTGTGGCTCACCTCTTGAAAAAGAGCTCTTTTGTTTTTGTGTGAGTACATGCGGTGGTGTGTGGGGGCCTTCCACCTCTCTGGTCTGGGTCTGCCTGCGATTCCAACAATATTAACTTCATTAAGCCAGGAATGTGGCCCTGCATTCCACCTCTTCACTGGAGAGAGGGATGAAGGGATAGATGGAGGGAGGGATAGATGGAGATAAAGGGAGGATAAGGGCGGGTGAAGAAGAAGAGGTAGGGGGGAGGAGTGGTGACTGGCCAGGGAGTCTCGTTAAAACAAAACCAGTGAAAGGGAGGAGAGCAGAGGTGAAAAACTCAGAGAATGAGATGGTGAGTCAGAGAATGAGATGGTGATTTTAATGAAAAGAGAGATGGATGGAGGAGTGAGTGACTCATGTGGCCTGAATGTGGTGAGGTCAGAAAGAGATGAGCCCGAAATGAAATGCTTACCGTCTAAAAAAATATAGGCATTATGGATGAGGTGAAGACAGAAGTGAATAAGATGGATGTAATGGAACATGTTAGCTTGGAGTAGGGGTGTACTAGAGACAGGATGATATAACCCCAGTGGAACATGTTGGTTGGAGTAGGGGTGCACTAGAGACAGTATGATATAACCCCAGTGGAACATGTTAGGTTGGAGTAGGGGTGTACTAGAGACAGGATGATATAACCCCAGTGGAACATGTTAGGTTGGAGTAGGGGTGTACTAGAGACAGGATGATATCACCCCAGTGGAACATGTTAGGTTGGAGTAGGGGTGTACTAGAGACAGGATGATATAACCCCCCCACCCCCCATCACTTTCCTCACAGCTGCAACCATCTTATCAGCCCAACTGTTGAAAGAAAACACATTGAGATCATTTGTGATGATAGGAGATAAACTTAATTATTTTGTTTTGTTTGTCTTCCTTAAGAACAAAGAGCTATTAGAATGAGGATTAAACATACAAGATGATTCATTTTTAACACTCCATTTGAAGGGTACGTAAATAAGTACTTCATAACACATTCCCAAGCATACATAACACATTCATAAGAAGGACATTTTACTCGGTTTACTCTGCAGGCCTCGCGAGCCAACAGTCAATAGTGTTACTTTCTTCCTGAGCCGGTATGCTAGCAGAGCCTATAAGCAAACAGGCATATTAGCATTAGCATAGCTGTCAACAGGCGTATTAGCATAGCTGTCAACAGGTGTATTAGCATAGCTGTCAACACAACAGCTGTTTTGTTTGTCTGCTGGTTGCATTGACCACACCAATGGAAAAACAAGTGTTTTGTTCTTTCTTTACTCTCTTTCTTTCTTTATTTACTTGAATTAATGTCATTGTTAGGCAGTTTTACGCATGAGTTAATTATTCTTTTGTTTGACTGAGAGTGTCCTGTTTCCTGTTTTACCTCAGACAATGAGCACATCTTTCTGGACATGGAAGATAAGCTGACCAAGTATTTCCCTAAGGAATGGAAGCAAGATTCAGGGAAGGTAAGAGTCCTCCAATAATTTACTTAGTGATGTATTCTAACATGGATGGTTTTATTGGTGTCTCAGAACACACACCTCCCTCGTTAACCAACCAGCTCACTGCAGCCCACTGCCCTACATAGTGTCTGGCTGTGTATTGTTCTTAACATGACATAGTTCCTGCTATGCCTTTACATTGTGTTACGAGGCCCTAGTTCCTGCTATGCCTTTACATTGTGTTACGAGGCCCTAGTTCCTGCTATGCCTTTACATTGTGTTACGAGGCCCTAGTTCCTGCTATGCCTTTACATTGTGTTACGAGGCCCTAGTTCCTGCTATGCCTTTACATTGTGTTACCAGGCCCATTCGTTCACCCATGGTTGTGTTGTGTCCCGACTTCTATTATAAAGATGTCCAGCACTTGCATCACTGTGTTGTTTCACCATGGTTGTGGTGTTTCACCATGGTTGTGGTGTTTCACCATGGTTGTGGTGTTTCACCATGGTTGTGGGTTGGGGTGTGGTGTTTCACCGTGGTTGTGGGGTGGGATGTTTCACCATGGTTGTGGGTTGGGGTGTTTCACCGTGGTTGTGGGGTGGGATGTTTCACCATGGTTGTGGGGTGGGATGTTTCACCATGGTTGTGGGGTGGGATGTTTCACCATGGTTGTGGGGTGTTTCACCATGGTTGTGGGGTGGGATGTTTCACCATGGTTGTGGGGTGGGATGTTTCACCATGGTTGTGGGGTGGGATGTTTCACCATGGTTGTGGGGTGGGATGTTTCACCATGGTTGTGGGGTGGGATGTTTCACCATGGTTGTGGGGTGGGATGTTTCACCATGGTTGTGGGGTGGGATGTTTCACCATGGTTGTGGGGTGGGATGTTTCACCATGGTTGTGGGGTGGGATGTTTCACCATGGTTGTGGGGTGGGATGTTTCACCATGGTTGTGGGGTGGGATGTTTCACCATGGTTGTGGGGTGGGATGTTTCACCATGGTTGTGGGGTGGGATGTTTCACCATGGTTGTGGGGTGGGATGTTTCACCATGGTTGTGGGGTGGGATGTTTCACCATGGTTGTGGGGTGTTTCACCATGGTTGTGGGGTGGGATGTTTCACCATGGTTGTGGGGTGTTTCACCATGGTTGTGGGGTGGGGTGTTTCACCATGGTTGTGGGGTGGGTGTTTCACCATGGTTGTGGGGTGGGGTGTTTCACCATGGTTGTGGGGTGGGATGTTTCACCATGGTTGTGGGGTGGGATGTTTCACCATGGTTGTGGGGTGGGATGTTTCACCATGGTTGTGGGGTGGGATGTTTCACCATGGTTGTGGGGTGGGATGTTTCACCATGGTTGTGGGGTGGGATGTTTCACCATGGTTGTGGGGTGTTTCACCATGGTTGTGGGGTGGGGTGTTTCACCATGGTTGTGGGGTGTTTCACCATGGTTGTGGGGTGTTTCACCATGGTTGTGGGGTGTTTCACCATGGTTGTGGGGTGTTTCACCATGGTTGTGGGGTGGGATGTTTCACCATGGTTGTGGGGTGTTTCACCATGGTTGTGGGGTGTTTCACCATGGTTGTGGGGTGGGGTGTTTCATCATGGTTGTGGGGTGTTTCACCATGGTTGTGGGGTGGGATGTTTCACCATGGTTGTGGGGTGGGGTGGGGTGTTTCACCATGGTTGTGGGATGTTTCACCATGGATGTGGGATGTTTCACCATGGTTGTGGGGTGGGGTGTTTCACCATGGTTGTGTTGTTTCCTCAGGGGTTACAGAAGAGATCCCTCCCCCTGGTACTCTGCCTCAAGGTGCAGTACTATGTGGAGAACGGCAGGCTCATCTGGTGAGGCTCCAAACAACATGCTTATTTCCTAATACTCTAAACATACCATCATACTTCAGACCCATTGCTGGAACCGAATAACAATGCACTCGGTCTCCCTCCCAAAATGTGGATTTAATATACCCAGCTCTGTATCTCATGAACTCCCTTTACCTCGTCCAACTCCGCTGTTATTACATCTAGTGACCCTGCCTCTCTAACTCTCCCCCAGTGAGCGGAAGGCGAGGCGTCTGTACTTCTCTGACCTGAGGGAGAGGGTGTTGCGTTCTGAGTGTCGTCAGCAGGAGGAGGTGTACTTGTGTTCTTTCTTTCAAACATTTTATTTTAGATTTCTTCATCGTATGACAATCACCAACATTAAAAAATACACAATAACACAATGAAATCCTATTTTCCAGGTGTACTTCCAGCTGGCTGGGTATGCTCTTCAAGCTGACCTGGAGGACCATCCCCTGCCTGGGAAGAACCAGGGAGGCACCCGCTACTTCCAACCCAAAGAGTACTTCCCTCCCTGGGTAAGTGTGAGAGTGTGTGGGGCCTGGGGAAGTCTGTGATGAGATACCGTACAGTTTCTTATATGTGTCCACTGCCATTCTCAGTAAATGCTTCTACAGCGATGTTCTCTCGCTCTCATTTGCTTAATATAAGGAATTTGAAATGATTCGTATAATTTACTTTTCATATTTAATTCTTTTTAAAACCAAAGACTTTTACTCAAGTAGTATTTTACTTGGTGACTCACACTAATAGAAAATTACTCAAGTAAAAGTATCTTTAGTTTTACTCAAGTAGGACAATTGGGTACTTTCTCCACCGCTGATGGCAAGCTGCCAGTAGCGTGCAGCCCACCTGTGAGTAGCTCGCCAATCAATTCTGAAAGTAATGTATTTTGTCACGTGTTCCATGCAAACTGTCGTAAACATGAAGCTCCTGGCTACTATCCATTCAAAGCCACTTTGACATGATCCCATACCTGGTTAGATACTATTGGTTTGAAAAGCCAAACGTAACACAATATCTGCCAATTCATTTCCAGCAATATTGCCCCCATCTGTCTGTTTGGTGAAAACTCAGTATGTAGCAAGTAAGAGATGCTAATAATCACAGTCTTGTTGGTTTACCTGACAGATCTACACTACCGTTCAAAAGTTTGGGGTCACTTAGAAATGTCCTTGTTTTTGAAAGAAAAGCAAAAAAAAAATGTTCATTTAAAATAACATCAAATTGATCAGAAATACAGTGTAGACATTGTTAATGTTGTAAATGACTATTGGGGCTGTACATTGTACGACTATGTACAGACTGAGGCCCATTCTCAGCAACCATCACTCCTGTGTTCCAATGGCACGTTGTGTTAGCTAATCCAAGTTTATCATTTTAAAAGGCTAATTGATCATTAGAAAACCCTTTTGAAATTATGTTAGCACAGCTGAAAACTATTGTGTTGATTTAAAGAAGCAAGAAAACTGTCCTTCTTTAGGCTAGTTGAGTATCTGGAGCATCAGCATTTTTTGGGTTCGATTACAGGCTCAAAATGGCCAGAAACAAAGAACTTTCTTCTAAAACGGGAGAGAACCAAATTCTAGAAAATACTAAATATAATTTTATGAACCATTATTTTACTAGGTATATTGGCAGAAAACACATCTCTTGCACATCACAGACCCTGGGAAGAGTTGCAGGGTAGAGGAGAGGAGAAGAATGTGCCGATTTGAAAGCTAGAAAAAAAGAGTAGCTTACAATGCTTTTATTTTTTTAAAGTAGCTCTCACGATAGAACAGGTTGTCGACCGCTGTTCTACAGTAATATTGAGCCAATGTGTGTTGTTTTCTCTCTCCATCTTCAGATTGTGGCGAAGCGTGGGGTGGACTACCTGCTCTGTCACGGTCCCAAGGTACACAAGGAGCTATGGGGCATGACACCACGTGATGCGGTACTCCACTTCATCAAAGAGGCCTGTCGTCTCGAGGACGTCCCCGTCACCTTCTACAGGCTACAGAAGGTCAGTCAGAGATCTCATAGCAGAGTGAAGCAATCATTCAAATGTCTTAAGACCCCAAAGACCAAACAGAGACAGGAGCTCAGTGGCCAGGAACATTTCCCAAAAAGGAAGATGCCTAGAGACGAACCAGACTCAGGAGGGAGGTAATATCCTCTTCTTGCTGTACTGGATAATCCTAGTCTACAGCCCACATCTATTAGGCTGAAGCAAGGAAAGGTTATCGTGTGTTTTCAAAATTAGCCAATAGCCCGAAGCGTAACACACTACACATACAGAAACAATCACTGAAATAGTTTCACATAGAGTTTCAACATGTATGGCACAGAGCCACTGCAGACAGACGTCTAAACAGAGATATGGAGTTTCAACATGTATGGCACAGAGCCACTGCAGACAGACGTCTAAACAGAGATCTGGAGTTTCAACGTGTATGGCACAGAGCCACTGCAGACAGACGTCTAAACAGAGATATGGAGTTTCAACATGTATGGCACAGAGCCACTGCAGACAGACGTCTAAACAGAGATATGGAGTTTCAACGTGTATGGCACAAAGCCACTGCAGACAGATGTCTAAACAGAGATCTGGAGTTTCAACGTGTATGGCACAGAGCCACTGCAGACAGACGTCTAAACAGAGATATGGAGTTTCAACGTGTATGGCACAAAGCCACTGCAGACAGACGTCTAAACAGAGATATGGAGTTTCAACATGTATGGCACAGAGCCACTGCAGACAGACGTCTAAACAGAGATATGGAGTTTCAACATGTATGGCACAAAGCCACTGCAGACAGACGTCTAAACAGAGATCTAAGAGTTTCAACATGTATGGCACAGAGCCACTGCAGACAGACGTCTAAACAGAGATATGGAGTTTCAACATGTAAGGCACAGAGCCACTGCAGACAGACGTCTAAACAGAGATATGGAGTTTCAACATGTATGGCACAGAGCCACTGCAGACAGACGTCTAAACAGAGATATTTGAATTGTTACTCTTAAATGAATGTATCCAGTTGGCCTATTTGGCGGGTATGTGTGTGTTCGGTAAAATAGGCTGATACATCCATTTGCATCTGCCTTTTCCAAGTCCAGCCCAGTGTCTGCCTCTCAAATGTTACCCTATTCCCTGTATAGTCCACTACTTTAGACCAGAGCTGTATGGGGCCTGATCAAAAGGAGGGCACTAAATAGGGAGTAGGGTGACATTTGGGATTCATCAGATGTTCCCAGTGGAGGGCTTAGGCTGTGGGTTGGGGATACATGGCTGTGGGTTGGGGATACGTGGCTGTGGGTTGGGGATACGTGGCTGTGGGTTGGGGATACGTGGCTGTGGGTTGGGGATACGTGGCTGTGGGTTGGGGATACGTGGCTGTGGGTTGGGGATACGTGGCTGTGGGTTGGGGATACGTGGCTGTGGGTTGGGGATACGTGGCTGTGGGTTGGGGATACGTGGCTGTGGGTTGGGGATACGTGGCTGTGGGTTTGGGGATACGTGGCTGTGGGTTTGGGGATATGTGGGTTTGGGGATATGTGGGTTTGGGGATATGTGGGTTTGGGGATATGTGGGTTTGGGGATATGTGGGTTTGGGGATATGTGGGTTTGGGGATATGTGGGTTTGGGGATATGTGGGTTTGGGGATATGTGGGTTTGGGGATATGTGGGTTTGGGGATATGTGGGTTTGGGGATATGTGGGTTTGGGGATATGTGGGTTTGGGGATATGTGGGTTTGGGGATATGTGGGTTTGGGATACGTGGCTGTGGGTTGGGGATACGTGGCTGTGGGTTTGGGGATATGTGGGTTTGGGGATATGTGGGTTTGGGGATATGTGGGTTTGGGGATATGTGGGTTTGGGGATATGTGGGTTTGGGGATATGTGGGTTTGGGGATATGTGGGTTTGGGGATATGTGGGTTTGGGGATACGTGGCTGTGGGTTGGGGATATGTGGGTTGGGGATATGTGGGTTTGGGGATATGTGGGTTTGGGGATATGTGGCTGTGGGATGGGGATATGTGGCTGTGGGATGGGGATATGCGTGGGTCGGGGATGCGTGGGTCGGGGATGCGTGGGTCGGGGATGCGTGGCTGTGGGACGGGGATGCGTGGCTGTGGGACGGGGATGCGTGGCTGTGGGACGGGGATACGTGGCTGTAGGATTGCCTGTTATCTTGTTATCTTGGGGGGCTCAGATGCTTTACTGACACCTCATCCTTCATTCTCCTTCTTCAATCCTTCTGTCTCTCAGGACAAGAAAGAAGAGAGAGGCACAGCTCTGCTGGGGCTGACCCTCAGAGGAATGCAGCTTTATCAGGTGTGTGTGTGGGGGGGTTAATGCTGCTGTGTTTGAGGATATGTGTCCCATCTGGCAATGTGTGTGTGTGTGTGGGGGGGGGGTTAATGTTGCTGTTTTTGAGGATGTGTGTCCCATCTGTCTACGGATGTCAATGTGTGCGTCAGTGAACCTGCCTCCTCTCAAATCATCCACCCTCCTCCTCCTACTATGCCCTCTACATCAACCATGTGAGGAATGTGTAGGTTAACCAGAAACAGCAGTAAGACATTGCATATGTTGAGTCCAAATGGCACCCTATTCCCTATATAGTGCACTACTTTTGACCAGAGCCTTATAGGTAGTAGTGCATTATGTAGGGAATAGGTGCCATTTAGGACAAAACCATGGTCTGGGGGCCATCCCACCTCAGCCTTTGATTTGTCCGTCAGAGGCCATCTGGGAGGATTACACACACACACACACACTCACACACACTCTCTCTGGGAGGATTAGTTAGGGGTCTGGGGTTTGTAGTGATTACATACCCAGTAGACCGTGGTGTGAGGCGAGGTGGTGTGAGGCGAGGTGGTGTGAGATGAGAGACTGTGAGGACCTATCAGGTCTAAGCAAGGTCCAGATGGCCCACTGAAAAATGAGAGAAACACATGTTGGATTGTATATCTTCCTGTCAAGCCAAACCTGTAATGTTTTCTTTAAAACTGAATTACATGATACAAGCTGGACTTGTGAATAAAGTATGAATCTCTCAAAATGCTCACAAAGACCAGCCCTTTGACACCACAGAAGCGCACTATTTGGCAAAACACCAAAAATATGATTTTGACCCAATGAGTTTGGTTCATACTTTAAAACTGTTTATGAATGATTTACTACATATGAACTAATGATTCACCGTCCATATAAGCTTCTAATAAACCCTTCAATGGAAGTGTAACCAATGTCTTTTGTCTTTGTAATGTGTGTCATTTCCCCAGGAGGCAGACAACATCCGCCAGCTTCTCTATGATTTCCCCTGGTCCAACGTGGGACGACTCACCTTCCTGGTACCCTCCACTCTATATTAGCATATGTAAAGGGACGTCCAGTGAGTGCATGCATTGTTAGTGGAGGTGATCCCGGTGGGAACTGAACCCACAGCCTTACTAAAGCCATGCTCTTATCTTCCCATTATCTTTTAAATGAAGTGGCATTAGAATGATTATTTAATGAGGGTTTTAATTACACTTAGCTGTGTAGGATTCCACCATGTCCTCATGTTACATTTCACATTGACATTTTAGTCATTTAGTAGACACTCTTATCCAGAGCAATTTACATGAGGAACTAGGGTTAAGTTCCTTGCTCAAGGGCAGACAGATTTTTCACCTCGTCAGCTTGGGGATTTGAACCAGCAACCTTTCGGGTCACTGGCCCAATGCTCGTAACCGCTCGGCTACCTGCTCGTAACCGCTCGGCTACCTGCAGCCTAGTGTTCTTACTCAATCTACCTGGTCAAATAAATAAATAATGATGTCATCATGTTGCCCTCCCTTCTCCTGTTCCATCAGGGAAAGAAATTTGAGATCCAGCCAGATGGTCTGCCGTCGGCCAGGAAGCTGGTCTACTACACTGGGTCTCCGTTTCGCTCGCGCCACCTCCTCCTGCACCTCAGCAACAGCCACCGACTCTACCTCAGTCTCCAGCCTGCCCTCAAACACCTCCGACAGCTGGAGGACAGCGAGGGTGAGTGTGGAGGGAGGGAGAGAGGAGGGGTGATTAGAGATGAGGTCTAATGGTTATCTATGGAGTAACATGATAACTAATGTTCTTGATTGCATTTGCATTTTAATCTGAAGTCAAATTTCCAGTGTCTCTCCTCTATTCTCCTCTCCTCTATTCTCCTCCCCTCTCCTCTATTCTCCTCTCCTCTATTCTCCTCCCCTCTTCTCTCCTCTCCTCTATTCTCTCCTCTCCTCTCCTCTCCTCTATTCTCCTCTCCTCTATTCTCCTCTCCTCTATTCTCCTCCCCTCTATCTTCCTCTCCTCTGTGAATGAATAGCTTAATTTGAACCTCCTCCCCTCTCTGTCCCCCTCCAGAGAAGAAGCGCTACAGGGAGTCGTACATCAGTGATGACCTGGATCTAGACCATCCAGGGGGCAGCGAGGGGGGCAGCCCCGGCCTGTCCCGACACTCTACCTCCAGCTCGGGCATCGAGGCAGACCGCGATGCAACACGGCAACACAGCAGCATCTCCATGGAGATGGCGTCCATGGAGGAGGAGACTGAGCTGAGGAAGAGGATGGAGAAGTGTTTCAGTTCGGCAGCGAGTCACGGGAGTTCTCACACTTCGGGCATGGACACGGGCAGCAAAGCACGCACTGATGAAGAGAAGTGGCAGGAGGAAGGTGAGGGAGGAGGTTAGAGTTTAAGGTATCAGTCGAAGTGTGTGTGTGTGAGACAGACAGACAGACAGACAGACAGACAGACAGACAGACAGACAGACAGACAGACAGACAGACCGTGGCAGTCTGATAGTGTGTATCTGATGCAGCTTTGATCCAATATCTTAGGTCAGGTGTCCATCCACTCTACCTGGAGTGGGTGAAAACAAGCTCTTGTGATGAAATTGACCTTCCTTGTGTTATGAAATACATTTGACCAAGACAAACCTGCTTCTTGGGGTTCTGAATGGTTCAGTGGGGTCTTTCTCTACGTATCATATTATTCACATTATACCCAACCAGTTGGATTTCGTGACCTAATATATACGAAAATAAGAAGAGCGTTGACAGAGCGTTGACAGAGGAGTGCAGCTTTCTCGGCTGCGACTTTTTGAGGATTTTACATGTTGTGGTGGTTGACTGCAAAGTTGTTTCTGCAGGTCACAAAAAGCTAAATTAACATCATGAGCTGAAATAAATGTTCTTTTGACATGTTTTTCTGATAAATCTTCGAAAAAAAACAGGAACTTCACATGAATATGAACAGTGTATAGTAAAATATGCAAATACTAAATGTCATGTCTCAATCGATATCTATCTTACCTGTATATTGTTTCATGTCCTCTGGATTTGAGAAGAAAGATGACAAGTTCAACGGCGAGCCTGTCTGTAGAGTTCAACGGCGAGCCTGTCAGTGGGCCTTAATTCTGACACGATGCTATTCTCCTGATTTATGGCCACTTTTCTTCTCTGGCCTCCATTGATTTAGTCGCCCTGATCTTGACCATCCTACAAGGGTAAAAACTCAAATGAGTTTGGAACGGATTATGATAGAGGCCTGCGGTTCGAACCATTGGTTTTCTTAGAGGATTGACATATTGTTTCATCCATTGGTCTAAATATGTATTTTTGATTGGACGCCCAACCAATCACTCAACATAAAGATAGGAGAACATCTGCTGTGTTACTCGGGGAGTCATCAACAGTGGAGGAACAGCAACAACATCATTTGTCGGTGTTCAGGAAGTCTGTGTTCAGGAAGTCTGTGTTCAGGAAGTCTGTGTTCAGGAAGTATGCTACTGGCATTCATCTCCTGTCTTCACAAAAGTTTGAAAGATAAAGATGTTTTACTCACATCCTCCCACAGCC
This sequence comes from Oncorhynchus masou masou, assembly GCF_036934945.1. Lineage (NCBI taxonomy): Eukaryota > Metazoa > Chordata > Actinopteri > Salmoniformes > Salmonidae > Oncorhynchus > Oncorhynchus masou. Next base: position 15,140 of record NW_027001357.1, read on the forward strand.
CACAGAAGGACCTGTTTATGGTCTACTGCCCTGTTACTCAAGTAATACACACACACACACACACACACACACACACACACACACACACACACACACACACACACACACTCATTCTCTCTCACACACACACACACACACACACACACCAGCCTTAGACCAGCAGATCTCCCTGTAATGAGTAATGATTTGTCTTTTTTCTCGGCATCTGTCATCTTGTCTTTGATTGACATGCTTCACCTATATTTCAGGATGACATTTTAAAAGTTATACACATACATACACACACATATATATATATATATATATATATATATATACACACACCTACATATACACACACACACCTACATATACACATACATACCTGTGGTTTAGAATAAATATGGCTGCGCTCCAATATCCACACTAGAATACCACTTACAATGCTTGCCAAATACTTTGCTTAATTCTACATGGTATGTTAGTGTGGTTATTAGAACAAAGACATCGTTTTATTTATGGATTCATTCCTCTGTTCCAGATACACTTTCCATGACAGACTGACCAGGTGAATCACAGTGAAAACTAGGATCCCTTATTGATGTCACCTGTTGTGTATATCGCTTCATTCTAAGTGGAATACTACTGGACACATCCATCGTTCATTCAAAAGTAGTAATTCCACTAAGTATTGTGCTTCTCCTCTCCAGAGACCCAGCAGGCCAGTGTGGACAGTCCAGGAGAGGTTTCTGTGGACGACCCAGAGGAAATGCTGAGATTGGCTGAGCTGATGGAGGGCGTGTCGGTTGATTGTCCCGTGCTCACCTCGGAGACTCACTGTGAAGGTGAGGTAGATTGTCCCGTGCTCATTTGTTCCATATATATCTGGGGGAAAGTACTACTGCTACTAGTTTAACTAGTTGTACTGAAACTTTAGCAGAGATTTACATTTTGTTCATAAAGAACATTACAATTGAGTCTCATGCCACCTAGTGGCCTGGGAATGATATGATATTATTTCAGATTCTTGCATTCTGAAATGTAATGTGAGTGTAAAATGGAGTCCCTATACCTGCCTCTAGCTGACTACAGTGATGTCCTTTTACCAGGATTCAAGGGGGATCAGGTAGACAGAGATGAAGACCTGGTGACACTACGCAGCAAAGATACCCTGGGACAGGTAAGACCCCTATCCTCTTCTTCCTCCTCCTCCTTTCTCAGGATACTCCAGGTTTCCTCTCCTTCCAGCTCTTATTACTTTCATAAACTCACTCTCTCTTTGTATTGCAGATCCTGAAGACTCGATCCCATTGCGTGGACCGCCACAGCCAGAGCCTGGACGACGTTCGCCTCTTCCCCCCCCCCGCCCCCCTCGGCACGACTCTACCCCCTGACTCCTCCCACAGCTACACCTTTGGCCTGCCCCTCCCGGACTCCCAGAGTGACGCTAAGAGCCCCCCAGGGTGTAACAACGGAGGCTACTACCTCCCCCTCCACTGCCCGGCTAAGGGCACCTTCTATGGACACAGGTCTATGAACTGCTTGTCTCTGGATCTACTGGGAGACGAACAGCTGTTGGAGTTCATACTGTAGAACAACAGAGGACCAATGTCCTTCTTCAAGCCTATTCTCTACCCACATCCCCCTCCAATGAAACAGTAGGATACAGGGGAGTGGCTGCATGCAGCTCGAGTTCTAACTGTAGAACGTAACGTTTTCACACTCCCGGGCCCAACTGTACTGGCCTGGTCACATCAAGGACCATGGAGGGCCCTCTTCATGCCTGTGCTCTACTGTATGACTCAGATACAGGGGAGAGGCTGCATGCAGCTAGAGTTCTAACTGTAGAGCGTAACGTTTTCACACTCCCGGGCCCAACTGTACTGGCCTGGTCACATCAAGGACCATGGAGGGCCCTCTTCATGCCTGTGCTCTACTGTATGACTCAGATACAGGGGAGAGGCTGCATGCAGCTAGAGTTCTAACTGTAGAGCGTAACGTTTTCACACTCCCGGGCCCAACTGTACTGGCCTGGTCACATCAAGGACCATGGAGGGCCCTCTTCATGCCTGTGCTCTACTGTATGACTCAGATACAGGGGAGAGGCTGCACAGAGATGTTGGAGGACTTTATGGACCTTTTTAAGAGGATTGATTGCTATTGGTAACATTCCTTGTGAAACGGAAGGAGGCCATCACCTTCAATAATCCTCCCAATACAGACCATACTCTGCATATTTATTGAACATGTTTGACACTATTTTTGTTTTATCTTTTGTACATAATTGTCTTATATTTTTTTACTTTGAGGTACTAACACATTGTAACCATTTCAATAACTGTAAATAGGGGTGAACATTGCATTTCCTCAGTTTGTGTGAATCGTGGCATAGTTGGAACCAGGAGTATCTCTAGAAGTTCTTTATGGTCGATTGTGAAGAGCAAAGGGCTTTACCGCACGTTGACATCCTGCACGTTGACATAACCAACAGCATTTTTAATCTTATGTTTTGCTTTTGTTTCCCTTGTTTGTCTATAAAAAAAGAATGCTCTGAAATGAACATCACATAAACAAGATTGTATTTTGTCGTGATAATATTTGATGATGTTACAAGTCTGCCATAGCTGCAACAATGTATTGTCCTTTTTTTAAATACAAAACTCAAAAAATGAAATTGTAAAAAACAGTTCAACATGCTTGTACTGCTTGTCAATATTACATTCACTCCTGTGTCAAACTACCTTTCTATTAGATTTCTAAATCTTTTCTTTCTATACTAATGTTTTTACTTTCTCTCTAAGTAGAGCAGCACATTATGAACTATTTCTGTGTCTTCATGCATACAATGGAATTATTATATAAATAAAGCAATGACAAAGAATCTCTCTGTACGTTGCTCAAAGCACATATTGGTCACATACACATGTTTAGCAGATGTTATTGCGGGTATAGTGAAATGCTTGTGTTCCTAGTTCCAACAGTGCAGTAATATCTAACAATACACACATCAGTTCTCTTTTATATTGGTCCATTACCTCTTTGTTACTATAGTGTGTAATTGGTGCACTTTGGATTAGATACAATAAGCCGAAATACTGATCTCTTTTTTTGATACAATAGTCAATGGCAGTGGTATTCAAATTCGGTTGCGATCCCTAGTGGGGTTGAGGGGGAACTGCAGTGGTGTCGCCAAACAAACATTAAAGAGTGTGGATTATTGTATGGGACAATATACGTTTGAGAAAGACAGTTAGAAATTTTTTATTTGAAATGTATTTATTGTTTTTTTTTCATTTTGATAAGAGAAATGTTATGAATTTAAGCTTATTTTATGTAAAAATCGAATGTACCGATTTTAAGGTCATGAGTTTGAAATTATATTTGGCATGGGGTGATGTTCCCGCTGAAAAAGTTTGAACGCCACTGGTCTATGGAATGATCTTAATACTAATCCAAGGAAATTCACATTTTTCCAGTTTATTTGCCAGTTATTGAATGTTTTTGTTGATTTATTTGAACACTCTACTTCCAATGAAAGGCATAACTATTGTAGTGATTGATTGATAGTAGAAACAAATACAACAGGTGAGTTATAGTGGTGTCTATTGGTGCATTGTGTTCTATTGGTGTATATTGTTATATGCATTGATGCTGAAAAGTATCTCCTGATCCACTGAATCTCAACAGATCACATGAGCTTCATGTGACCCATGCATTTACTGCTACTCCTGAAATTGCCCTTCCTCTCAACCACCCAACACAATCAGTCTGACTGTCCTGCCTCAACCACCCAACACAATCAGTCTGATGTCCTGCCTCAACCACCCAACACAATCAGTCTCATGTCCTGCCTCAACCACCCAACACAATCAGTCTGACTGTCCTGCCTCAACCACCCAACACAATCAGTCTGACTGTCCTGCCTCAACCACCCAACACAATCAGTCTGACTGTCCTGCCTCAACCACCCAACACAATCAGTCTGATGTCCTGCCTCAACCACCCAACACAATCAGTCTGATGTCCTGCCTCAACCACCCAACACAATCAGTCTGATGTCCTGCCTCAACCACCCAACACAACCAGTCTGATGTCCTGCCTCAACCACCCAACACAATCAGTCTGATGTCCTGCCTCAACCACCCAACACAATCAGTCTGATGTCCTGCCTCAACCACCCAACACAATCAGTCTGATGTCCTGCCTCAACCACCCAACACAATCAGTCTGATGTCCTGCCTCAACCACCCAACACAATCAGTCTGATGTCCTGCCTCAACCACCCAACACAATCAGTCTGATGTCCTGCCTCAACCACCCAACACAATCAGTCTGTCCTGCCTCAACCACCCAACACAATCAGTCTGACTGTCCTGCCTCAACCACCCAACACAATCAGTCTGACTGTCCTGCCTCAACCACCCAACACAATCAGTCTGATGTCCTGCCTCAACCACCCAACACAATCAGTCTGATGTCCTGCCTCAACCACCCAACACAATCAGTCTGATGTCCTGCCTCAACCACCCAACACAATCAGTCTGATGTCCTGCCTCAACCACCCAACACAATCAGTCTGATGTCCTGCCTCAACCACCCAACACAATCAGTCTGTCCTGCCTCAACCACCCAACACAATCAGTCTCATGTCCTGCCTCAACCACCCAACACAATCAGTCTCATGTCCTGCCTCAACCACCCAACACAATCAGTCTCATGTCCTGCCTCAACCACCCAACACAATCAGTCTCATGTCCTGCCTCAACCACCCAACACAATCAGTCTGACTGTCCTGCCTCAACCACCCAACACAATCAGTCTGACTGTCCTGCCTCAACCACCCAACACAATCAGTCTGATGTCCTGCCTCAACCACCCAACACAGTCAGTCTGATGTCCTGCCTCAACCACCCAACACAATCAGTCTGATGTCCTGCCTCAACCACCCAACACAATCAGTCTGACTGTCCTGCCTCAACCACCCAACACAGTCTGATGTCCTGCCTCAACCACCCAACACAACCAGTCTGATGTCCTGCCTCAACCACCCAACACAATCAGTCTGATGTCCTGCCTCAACCACCCAACACAATCAGTCTGATGTCCTGCCTCAACCACCCAACACAACCAGTCTGATGTCCTGCCTCAACCACCCAACACAACCAGTCTGATGTCCTGCCTCAACCACCCAACACAACCAGTCTGATGTCCTGCCTCAACCACCCAACACAACCAGTCTGATGTCCTGCCTCAACCACCCAACACAACCAGTCTGATGTCCTGCCTCTACAGGAATTATTTTGGGCTCCTGAGTGGTGCAGCGGTCTGAGGCACTGCATCTCAGTGCAAGAGGTGTCACTACAGTTCCTTGTTTGAATCCAGGCTGTATCACAATTGGCCCAGTGTCGTCCGGGTGTGGCCTGGGTAGGCCATCATTGTAAATAAGAGGTTGTTCTTAACTGACTTGCCTAGGTAAATAAGTAAATAAAGGTTACATGTCAGTGGTGCGGGTCTGTCTCAGATTAGGGGTGTTTGAAATAAAATAAAAACATTTTTCCACTTGCAGGTAATAGAGAGAGTTGTATAGAGTACAACAATTCCTCAGGTTAAGTGAGCCACATGTATTTATATACATATTTGCAAATATAGTGCAGTAGGGCTAGTTTGAAGCTTTGGGTTGCTGCAAGTTTATTTCTCTCGCGAGAGTTGCGTTTGGCAACGGTGAGTGACGTATTAGGAAGTTTACATACCGACAACAAACACGAGGTCATGTATGAATCTCTGTGAACACATTGAAGTCGGCTTTTGAAATGTCTTCTATTTTAATCAATGCCCTTTTATCAAGTTGCCATGATCCGGATACTTTGTTTAACACGTTGTGCTGGCCAACTGACTCGTGGCCGGACACAGAAAGAGTAGAGGCACTGACAACGTTTATTGCTGGAATTGGTAAACTACCCCAGTCTGGCACATCTGACGATGGCGACAAAGTTGCCTTTTCAATTGCAAAAAGAGACATCTTTCTACGAAAAGTTGAATCGATCATTTGGACACAATGTTTACCACTTCTCTTGAAAGTCTCTAACGGAGACGGGGCGTGCAAAGGTAAACGTGTGCCAGATGGAAGGGCTGAAATCACCATCGCCGTGTGCAGGCTTCTTTCTGTCTGCATCAACACACTGTGTGACACGGCAGTTTCGGGGCGAGTCGCCCGCGCTGTCCTGCCATCCTTCCAGCTGCCAGACGGGGAGACAGAGGAAGAGCTTCCCGGCCAGGGTGAGGGACGGCTGGGTATCGACGTGGCTATCGAAGCCATGTCAGTCATCCTACCCGCTCTCTCATCCAACGAAGAATTGATCACGTCGATCCTCTCATCTGCCCTGTCCTGTATCAAGACGTTACCGGATGCTCTGGTCTCCAAAATCACCGTTCGGCTTATTTTCACTCTCCTCAACTGCTACAGCGAGGATGGGATAGCGAGTAAACTCCGGTTCATTTTAGAGGATTTGTGTAGCTGGCACAAGAGTGACAGCTCAAAGACGGACTCACCTGTGGTGACAGAACGCGCCTTGCTGTGTTTAACAACTCTCTCGGATTATCTCTTCTCTCCAGCTAAACTACAGCAACACACCCTTCCTCAAAGTCTGAGCTATACTCGACCTGACCCTCGTCGTTCTCTGCAGTTCTGGAGGATTCTACAAGATGGACTGACGCACAAAGACAACGTGTCCCGGAAGCGGGCGTTGTACCTGCTGAAAAGGTGTGTCGCTCTGTCAGAGGATGAGGCGGTTGAGTTTCCAAGCAGTTCAGTGTCAAGTGAAGGTAAGATGCTGATACATGCGACTGACATTCAGACAGACAAGCTTGATTATAATATTACCCATGTTAAAATATTTTCTTCACTATACAGAATAATACTCAAGTCTCGAAAACGGTATAGTTGAACCTAATTGTAACCATGCGAGTCCTTTGCAGATAATGAAGAGATCATATTCAGATGGGCCCCAGACAGATGCAAGCTGCTCAGAGAGCTCTGGGAGGACTATGCCTTGGTTATGGAGACACTGGAGGAGAACCAGGTGAGATATAACATGGATAACACTTGATGAAACCCCTCTTCCTAATGCATTATACATTTATAACACCATTATGACATCGTAAAGAACTATTACCGTTCCTCTGTGTTGTGTAGATTCACGTGGTCCGCCCTGTGCTCAACAGAATCCACACGTTGATCCAAACAGCAGCCAATGATAGTCAAGGTGATGTGTGTGTGTGTCTCAACCATAAGGTGTCAACCCAAACCGGCAGTGTAGCCTAGTGGTTAGAGCATTGGACTAGTAACCGAAAGGTTGCAAGTTCAAATCCCAAGCTGACAAGGTACAAAAAATGTCGTTCTGCCCCTGAACAGGCAGAGTAACTCACTTTTCCTAGGCCGTCATTGAAAATAAGAATTTGTTCTTAACTGACTTGCCTAGTAAAAAAAAAACAAAAAAAAACCTTTTATATCCCGCTAAATACTGCCTACCAATCGTCCATCTGTCTTCTCTCAGGCGTCAGTCTGTTCCACCCGTCATGGCTGCTGGGAGTGTACCAGCGTATGTTCCACAGTGAGAACAAGTCCGTCATGAGAGAGGGAGTGGATCACCTACTGGGACTCCAGGTGCTCCGACGCCCTACCTTCGCCCTGGCCTTCTCACAGGTACCTGGTACATTTATCAGTCAGTGTTAGAACATCAACCCAGACTCCAGGTGGGCCTTCGCCCTGCCTTCGCCCTGGCCTTCTCACAGGTACCTGGTACAGTTGTCAGTCAGTGATAGAACATCAACCCAGACTCCAGGTGCTCCAACGCCCTGCCTTCGCCCTGGCCTTCTCACAGGTACCTGGTACAGTTATCAGTCAGTGATAGAACATCAACCCAGACTCCAGGTGGGCCTTCGCCCTGCCTTCGCCCTGGCCTTCTCACAGGTACCTGGTACAGTTATCAGTCAGTGATAGAACATCAACCCAGACTCCAGGTGGGCCTTCGCCCTGCCTTCGCCCTGGCCTTCTCACAGGTACCTGGTACAGTTGTCAGTCAGTGTTAGAACATCAACCCAGACTCCAGGTGCTCCGACGCCCTGCCTTCGCCCTGGCCTTCTCACAGGTACCTGGTACAGTTATCAGTCAGTGTTGGAACATCAACCCAGACTCCAGGTGGGCCTTCGCCCTGCCTTCGCCCTGGCCTTCTCACAGGTACCTGGTACAGTTGTCAGTCAGTGTTAGAACATCAACCCAGACTCCAGGTGGTCTGACGCCCTGCCTTCGCCCTGGCCTTCTCACAGGTACCTGGTACAGTTGTCAGTCAGTGATAGAACATCAACCCAGACTCCAGGTGGGCCGACACCCTGCCTTCGCCCTGGCCTTCTCACAGGTACCTGGTACAGTTGTCAGTCAGTGTTAGAACATCAACCCAGACTCCAGGTGGGCCTTCGCCCTGCCTTCGCCCTGGCCTTCTCACAGGTACCTGGTACAGTTGTCAGTCAGTGTTAGAACATCAACCCAGACTCCAGGTGGTCTGACGCCCTGCCTTCGCCCTGGCCTTCTCACAGGTACCTGGTACAGTTGTCAGTCAGTGATAGAACATCAACCCAGACTCCAGGTGGGCCGACACCCTGCCTTCGCCCTGGCCTTCTCACAGGTACCTGGTACAGTTGTCAGTCAGTGTTAGAACATCAACCCAGACTCCAGGTGGGCCTTCGCCCTGCCTTCGCCCTGGCCTTCTCACAGGTACCTGGTACAGTTATCAGTCAGTGATAGAACATCAACCCAGACTCCAGGTGGGCCTTCGCCCTGCCTTCGCCCTGGCCTTCTCACAGGTACCTGGTACAGTTGTCAGTCAGTGATAGAACATCAACCCAGACTCCAGGTGGGCCGACACCCTGCCTTCGCCCTGGCCTTCTCACAGGTACCTGGTACAGTTGTCAGTCAGTGTTAGAACATCAACCCAGACTCCAGGTGGGCCTTCGCCCTGCCTTCGCCCTGGCCTTCTCACAGGTACCTGGTACAGTTGTCAGTCAGTGTTAGAACATCAACCCAGACTCCAGGTGGGCCTTCGCCCTGCCTTCGCCCTGGCCTTCTCACAGGTACCTGGTACAGTTGTCAGTCAGGGTTATAGAACATCAACCCAGACTCCAGGTGGGCCTTCGCCCTGCCTTCGCCCTGGCCTTCTCACAGGTACCTGGTACAGTTGTCAGTCAGTGTTAGAACATCAACCAGGACTCCAGGTGGGCCGACGCCCTGCCTTCGCCCTGGCCTTCTCACAGGTACCTGGTACAGTTATCAGTCAGTGTTAGAACATCAACCCAGACTCCAGGTGGGCCGACGCCCTGCCTTCGCCCTGGCCTTCTCACAGGTACCTGGTACAGTTGTCAGTCAGTGTTATAGAACATCAACCCAGACTGACCTAATTCTATTTTTCCCTTTTGTATGTTATTAGTTTGTTTATTTTATTTCTTTAACCCTTATTTTACCAGGGAAGTTGAATGAGAACACATTGTCATCTACAGCAGTGACCTGGGGAATAGTTCCAGGGGAGAGGAGGGGGATGAATGAGCTGATTGTAAGCTGGGGATGATTAGGTGACCGTGATGGTATGAAGGACAGATTGGGAATGTACAATATTGTTTAGTTTGTTGTTTTGGTGGGTGAGATGATGAGGGACAGTAGGTGGTTAGTGTATGAGAGATTGAGATGATGAGGGACAGTAGGTGGTTAGTGTATGAGAGATTGAGATGATGAGGGACAGTAGGTGGTTAGTATATGAGATTGAGATGATGAGGGACAGTAGGTGGTTAGTGTATGAGAGATTGAGATGATGAGGGACAGTAGGTGGTTAGTGTATGAGAGATTGAGATGATGAGGGACAGTAGGTGGTTAGTGTATGAGAGATTGAGATGATGAGGGACAGTAGGTGGTTAGTGTATGAGAGATTGAGATGATGAGGGACAGTAGGTGGTTAGTGTATGAGAGATTGAGATGATGAGGGACAGTAGGTGGTTAGTGTATGAGAGATTGAGATGATGAGGGACAGTAGGTGGTTAGTGTATGAGAGATTGAGATGATGAGGGACAGTAGGTGGTTAGTGTATGAGAGATTGAGATGATGAGGGACAGTAGGTGGTTAGTGTATGAGAGATTGAGATGATGAGGGACAGTAGGTGGTTAGTGTATGAGAGATTGAGATGATGAGGGACAGTAGGTGGTTAGTGTATGAGAGATTGAGATGATGAGGGACAGTAGGTGGTTAGTGTATGAGAGATTGAGATGATGAGGGACAGTAGGTGGTTAGTGTATGAGAGATTGAGATGATGAGGGACAGTAGGTGGTTAGTGTATGAGAGATTGAGATGATGAGGGACAGTAGGTGGTTAGTGTATGAGAGATTGAGATGATGAGGGACAGTAGGTGGTTAGTGTATGAGAGATTGAGATGATGAGGGACAGTAGGTGGTTAGTGTATGAGAGATTGAGATGATGAGGGACAGTAGGTGGTTAGTGTATGAGAGATTGAGATGATGAGGGACAGTAGGTGGTTAGTGTATGAGAGATTGAGATGATGAGGGACAGTAGGTGGTTAGTGTATGAGAGATTGAGATGATGAGGGACAGTAGGTGGTTAGTGTATGAGAGATTGAGATGATGAGGGACAGTAGGTGGTTAGTGTATGAGAGATTGAGATGATGAGGGACAGTAGGTGGTTAGTATATGAGAGATTGACCTCTTCTTATCCTCTCTTCCTCAGTTCATTCTGGGTCCTTTCATGGATGTGATGTCTGAAAGCTCCCTCTTTCACAGGTGAGCCAGTGCTCATAGCAGCACAACAGCAAAACACTATTGATTTATAGACCCACAGATGATGCCGTTTCTGCTAGTGATGAAGTAGTGAGTTCGGCCTATTTAGAGTGACTGTTGAGGAAGGTTATGTCTCTTCATCTCCAGGACTGCAGGACAGAGTGTAGGGGAGTGTCCTGAGCTGGGAGTCAAGCTGCAGGTCTTCATGGTCACGTTCTTCAGCAGCCTGCCACAGGAGAGCAGAGGTACTGTAACAGAGCTTCATCACAGGGCACTGAATAACCTGGACCATGTTCAGTAGGATACACCGAAGCACAACTTTTTGCAGGGGAAAATCTGGGTTCTTATTATTATTGGGGCGGCAGGGTAGCCTAGTGGTTAGAGCATTGGACTAGTAACCGAAAGGTTGCAAGTTCAAATCCCCGAGCTGACCAGGTACAAAATCTGTCGTTCTGCCCCTGAACAGGCAGTTAACCCACTGTTTCTAGGCCGTCATTGAAAATAAGAATTTGTTCTTAACTGACTTGCCTAGTAAAATAAAAAATAAAAAAATGAAATTGGACAAATTCATGTACATTTCAAAAAGGTTTTCTCCCAACAGAACTTGAGACAGATGTTTGTCCTGCAGCTCATTGTAACAGTAATGACTGTTCATCAGAGAGGGTCTAATGTTGATCCTCTGTCTCCTCAGGTCCTGTGTTGCTGCAGCTCGTTGTAACAGTAATGACTGTTCATCAGAGAGGGTCTAATGTTGATCCTCTTGTCTCCTCAGGTCCTGTGTTGCTGCAGCTTGTCCAGCGGCTAGGTTCTCAACACTGGTGTGCTGTCCCCATCCTCTTCCTCTCTCGGGCCCTGTCCCACCTTCCTCCCTGCCCTCTCCTGGGCCCCGACGGCCTGCAAGCTCTCAGGTAGCCTGTCCCACCTTCCTCCCTGCCCTCTCTCAGGTAGCCTGTCCCACCTTCCTCCCTGCCCTCTCTCAGGTAGCCTGTCCCACCTTCCTCCCTGCCCTCTCTCAGGTAGCCTGTCCCACCTTCCATCCTGCCCTCTCTCAGGTAGCCTGTCCCACCATCCTCCCTGTTCTCTCAGGTAGCCTGTCCCACCTTCCATCCTGCTCTCTCTCAGGTAGCCTGTCCCACCTTCCTTCCTGTCCCACCTTCCCCTCTCTCAGGTAGCCTGTCCCACCTTCCTTCCTGCCCACTCTCAGGCCGTGTCCCACCTTCAGGTAGCCTGTCCCACCTTCCTCCCTGCCCTCTCTCAGGTAGCCTGTCCCACCTTCCTTCCTGCCCTCTCTCAGGTAGCCTGTCCCACCTTCCTTCCTGCCCTCTCTCAGGTAGCCTGTCCCACCTTCCTCCCTGCCCTTTCTCAGTCCCTGTCCCACCTTCCTTCCTGCCCTCTCTCAGGTAGCCTGTCCCACCTTCCTTCCTGCCCTCTCTCAGGCCCTGTCCCACCTTCCTCCCTGCCCTCTCTCAGTCCCTGTCCCACCTTCCTCCCTACCATCTCTCAGATCCTGTCCCATTTTCCTCCCTGCCCTCTCTCAGATCCTGTCCCACCTTCCTCCCTGCCCTCTCTCAGATCCTGTCCCACCTTCCTCCCTGCCCTCTCTCAGATCCTGTCCCACCTTCCTCCCTGACCTCTCTCAGACCCTGTCCCACCTTCCTCCCTGCCCTCTCTCAGGTAGCCTGTCCTACCTTCCTCCCTGCCATCTCCTGGGCCCTGTCCCATCTTCCTCCCTGCCCTCTCCTGGGCCCTGTCCCATCTTCCTCCCTGCCCTCTCCTGGGCCCTGTCCCATCTTCCTCCCTGCCCTCTCCTGGGCCCTGTCCCATCTTCCTCCCTGCCCTCTCCTGGGCCCTGTCCCACCTTCCTCCCTGTCCTCTCATGGACCCTGTCCCACCTTCCTCCCTGTCCTCTCCTGGGCCCTGTCCCACCTTCCTCCCTGTCCTCTCCTGGGCCCTGTCCCACCTTCCTCCCTGCCCTCTCCTGGTCCCTGTCCCACCTTCCTCCCTGCCCTCTCCTGGTCCCTGTCCCACCTTCCTCCTTGCCCTCTCCTGGTCCCTGTCCCACCTTCCTCCTTGCCCTGTCCCATCTTACTCCCTGCCCTCTCCTGGACCCTGTCCCACCTTCCTCCTTGCCCTCTCCTGTGCCCTGTCCCATCTTCCTCCCTGCCCTCTCCTGGGCCCTGTCCCACCTTCCTCCCTGCCCTCTCCTGGGCCCTGTCCCACCTTCCTCCCTGCCCTCTCCTGGGCCCTGTCCCATCTTCTTCCCTGCCCTCTCCTGGTCCCTGGCTGCCTGCATAGGGAATAGGGTACCATTTCAGATGCAGACATTGTCTCTAAGACTCTAACTTGACATAAGGTTAATTATTTCTTGTTCATAGTGGCATTTCTTGGTGTGGAAGTGTGGATTCTATGAATCTCTGTTGAACAGACTGTTCAAGTCGATGGCTTGGGGCAGGCTGTGTCTGGGAAACTGTCCCTAATGATTTCTGTGTTGTATCTCAGGGAGGTGCTCCGCTGCACTATGATCACCCACCAGGTGCTACTGAGAGGAGCTGCCCAGTGTTTCCTGCTGAACAGTGCCCTCTCCCTGACAGATGTGGTAAGACACTATGATGTGTTTGAGACTGTGCGGCTTTGGTGCAAAGTGATGACATTTTGCACCCAAAGAGAGTGTTGAAGAAGAGATTATAGCTGTCAGCGTACAAATGACAACATCTGTTTAGCAACTGCCATTTTGATTATCTTTGTTTCATCTTTTGCAGACCTTAGTGACATTGGATGATGTGTTTAGTTTGCTGGTGCATTTCAGACCAGACGAGTCTCTACGTAGAGGAACACCGCTCTGGAATCAGGTACTGTGTGGGGGTGGAATGAGGAAGAGCTCTGTCCTCTAGAATCAGGTACTGTGTGGGGTGGAATGAGGAAGAGCTCTGTCCTCTGGAATCAGGTACTGTGTGGGGGTGGAATGAGGGAGAGCTCTGTTCTCTGGAATCAGGTACTGTGTGGGGGTGGAATGAGGAAGAGCTCTGTCCTCTGGAATCAGGTACTGTGTGGGGGTGGAATGAGGAAGAGCTCTGTTCTCTGGAATCAGGTACTGTGTGGGGTTGGAATGAGGAAGAGTTCTGGAATCAGGTACTGTGTGGGGGTGGAATGAGGAAGAGCTCTGTTCTCTGGAATCAGGTACTGTGTGGGGGTGGAATGAGGGAGAGCTCTGTTCTCTGGAATCAGGTACTGTGTGGGGGTGGAATGAGGGAGAGCTCTGTTCTCTGGAATCAGGTACTGTGTGGGGGTGGAATGAGGAAGAGCTCTGTCCTCTGGAATCAGGTACTGTGTGGGGGTGGAATGAGGAAGAGCTCTGTCCTCTAGAATCAGGTACTGTGTGGGGGTGGAATGAGGGAGGAGCTCTGTTCTCTGGAATCAGGTACTGTGTGGGGGTGGAATGAGGAAGAGCTCTGTCCTCTGGAATCAGGTACTGTGTGGGGTGGAATGAGGAAGAGCTCTGTTCTCTGGAATCAGGTACTGTGTGGGGGTGTAATGAGGAAGAGCTCTGTTCTCTGGAATCAGGTACTGTGTGGGGGTGGAATGAGGAAGAGCTCTGTTCTCTGGAATCAGGTACTGTGTGGGGGTGGAATGAGGAAGAGCTCTGTCCTCTGGAATCCGGTACTGTGTGGGGTGGAATGAGGAAGAGCTCTGTCCTCTGGAATCAGGTACTGTGTGGGGTGGAATGAGGAAGAGCTCTGTCCTCTAGAATCAGGTACTGTATGGGGGTGTAATGAGGAAGAGCTCTGTCCTCTGGAATCAGGTACTGTGTGGGGGTGTAATGAGGAAGAGCTCTGTCCTCTGGAATCAGGTACTGTATGGGGGTGTAATGAGGAAGAGCTCTGTCCTCTGGAATCAGGTACTGTATGGGGGTGTAATGAGGAAGAGCTCTGTCCTCTGGAATCAGGTACTGTATGGGGGTGTAATGAGGAAGAGCTCTGTCCTCTGGAATCAGGTACTGTATGGGGGTGTAATGAGGAAGAGCTCTGTCCTCTGGAATCAGGTACTGTGTGGGGGTGGAATGAGGAAGAGCTCTGTCCTCTAGAATCAGGTACTGTATGGGGGTGTAATGAGGAAGAGCTCTGTCCTCTGGAATCAGGTACTGTATGGGGGTGTAATGAGGAAGAGCTCTGTCCTCTGGAATCAGGTACTGTGTGGGGGTGGAATGAGGAAGAGCTCTGTCCTCTAGAATCAGGTACAGTGTGGGGGTGGAATGAGAGAAGAGCTCTGATCTTTTCAAACAGTTTTTTAAAATATTTATTATATTTCCATCAGTTGTCCCTTGTGTTTCTGTGTCTCCTCACTAGCTGTGTGACTGGCTGGCTGACAGTGAAGGCAGCTTCAGGCCCTGTGTCAGAGAATCAGCTGATGGTACCAGTACCAGTACCTCTCCAGAGAGAGAGACTGTGAGAGGCTACGTCCAACACCAGATGGAGCTCTTCCTCAGAGTCCCGGCTAGCACAGGTGAGTCCCGGCTGGCACAGGTGAGTCCCGGCTGGCACAGGTGAGTCCCGGCTGGCACAGGTGAGTCCCGGCTGGCACAGGTGAGTCCCGGCTGGCACAGGTGAGTCCCTGCTGGCACAGGTGAGTCCCTGCTGGCACAGGTGAGTCCCTGCTGGCACAGGTGAGTCCCGGCTGGCACAGGTGAGTCCCGGCTGGCACAGGTGAGTCCCGGCTGGCACAGGTGAGTCCCTGCTGGCACAGGTGAGTCCCGGCTGGCACAGGTGAGTCCCGGCTGGCACAGGTGAGTCCCTGCTGGCACAGGTGAGTCCCTGCTGGCACAGGTGAGTCCCTGCTGGCACAGGTGAGTCCCGGCTGGCACAGGTGAGTCCCGGCTGGCACAGGTGAGTCCCGGCTGGCACAGGTGAGTCCCGGCTGGCACAGGTGAGTCCCTGCTGGCACAGGTGAGTCCCGGCTGGCACAGGTGAGTCCCGGCTGGCACAGGTGAGTCCCTGCTGGCACAGGTGAGTCCCTGCTGGCACAGGTGAGTCCCTGCTGGCACAGGTGAGTCCCGGCTGGCACAGGTGAGTCCCGGCTGGCACAGGTGAGTCCCGGCTGGCACAGGTGAGTCCCGGCTGGCACAGGTGAGTCAGTTATTCCAATTCCGAGTATTATCCGATCAAGAATATCAACGGGTACAGATACGAGTATGTTTAGATGGACTCACCTCTAGTATATAGAATAGATGACTGTACTGATGAACTTTGTTGTGCCGTCCAACAGACCAGACAGACAGTGTCCCAGACCCAGGAGAGGTGGAGCTGCTAGCCAAGGCCATCCTACTGTGTGTTGACATAGAGGGGAGGACTCAGAGGTCTGAAGGAGAGGAGACTACTGGTTTCAGCGGTGGGATGGACTCGCTCTTACGCCCCCTACTGGACACACTGAGCAGGCTCCACACTAATGTCTACCTGCCGCTACGCAAGACTGACAAGAGCCTGCAGCTGCTGCTACGACTACTGCAGCTCACACCAGCCAGACACACCTCTGCTGCAGTAGAGAAAGAACAAGGTATCTACTGCCCTCTACTGTATTCTAATGTACTGTACTCTGCTGTACTATACTCCACAGTACTCTACTGTATTCTAATGTACTGTACTCTGCTGTACTATACTCCACAGTACTCTACTGTATTCTAATGTACTGTACTCTGCTGTACTATACTCCACAGTACTCTACTGTATTCTAATGTACTGTACTCTGCTGTACTATACTCCACAGTACTCTACTGTATTCTAATGTACTGTACTCTGCTGTACTATACTCCACAGTACTCTACTGTATTCTAATGTACTGTACTCTGCTGTACTATACTCCACAGTACTCTACTGTATTCTAATGTACTGTACTCTGCTGTACTATACTCCACAGTACTCTACTGTATTCTAATGTACTGTACTCTGCTGTACTATACTCCACAGTACTCTACTGTATTCTAATGTACTGTACTCTGCTGTACTATACTCCACAGTACTCTACTGTACTGTTCTCTGCTCTACTGTACTCTACTGTATTCTGCTGTACTATACTCCACAGTACTCTACTGTACTGTTCTCTGCTCTACTGTACTCTACTGTACTCTGCTGTACTATACTCCACAGTACTCTACTGTACTGTTCTCTGCTCTACTGTACTCTACTGTACTATACTCCACAGTACTGTACTGTTCTCTGCTCTACTGTACTCTACTGTATTCTGCTGTACTATACTCCACAGTACTCTACTGTACTGTTCTCTGCTCTACTGTACTCTACTGTATTCTGCTGTAAACTACTGTGCTCTACTGTACTGTGTTCTACTCTACTGTACCTCTGCTGCAGTAGAGAAAGAACAAGGTATCTACTGCCCTCTACTGTATTCGAATGTACTGTACTCTGCTGTACTATACTCCACAGTACTCTACTGTATTCTAATGTACTGTACTCTGCTGTACTATACTCCACAGTACTCTACTGTATTCTAATGTACTGTACTCTGCTGTACTATACTCCACAGTACTCTACTGTATTCTAATGTACTGTACTCTGCTGTACTATACTCCACAGTACTCTACTGTATTCTAATGTACTGTACTCTGCTGTACTATACTCCACAGTACTCTACTGTATTCTAATGTACTGTACTCTGCTGTACTATACTCCACAGTACTCTACTGTACTGTTCTCTGCTCTACTGCACTCTACTGTATTCTGCTGTACTATACTCCACAGTACTCTACTGTACTGTTCTCTGCTCTACTGTACTCTACTGTACTCTGCTGTACTATACTCCACAGTACTCTACTGTACTGTTCTCTGCTCTACTGTACTCTACTGTACTATACTCCACAGTACTGTACTGTTCTCTGCTCTACTGTACTCTACTGTATTCTGCTGTACTATACTCCACAGTACTCTACTGTACTGTTCTCTGCTCTACTGTACTCTACTGTATTCTGCTGTAAACTACTGTGTTCTACTCTACTGTACTCTGCTGTACTCTACAGTACTGTACTGTTCTCTGGTCTACTCTACTGTACTCTACTGTACTGTACTCTACTGTACTCTACTCTACTGTACTCTGCTGTACTATACTCCACAGTACTCTACTGTACTGCTCTCTGCTCTACTGTACTCTACTGTATTCTGCTGTAAACTACTGTGCTCTACTGTACTGTGTTCTACTCTACTGTACTCTGCTGTACTCTACAGTACTGTACTGTTCTCTGGTCTACTCTACTGTACTCTACTGTACTGTACTCTGCTGTACTGTACTCTACTGTACTCTGCTGTACTGTACTGTTCTCTACTCTACTGTGCTCTACTCTACTCTGCTGTACTGTACTCTACTGTACTCTGCTGTACTGTACTGTTCTCTACTCTACTGTACTCTACTGTACTGTACTCTGCTGTACTGTACTCTACTGTACTCTGCTGTACTGTACTGTTCTCTACTCTACTGTACTCTACTCTGCTCTACTGTACTCTACTGTACCCTTCTCGACTCAACTCTTCTCAACTTGACTCAAGTAGTGATCCATAGCAGTGATTCAAATGGATTCTTAGTAATGATCCATATTGATTCATAACACTGGAATCATGCAAAATAAGATGTCATTCATTGTTTTTTTTTAAAACAACTGTTTTAAATACAGAAGACAGTGTGACGGTCTCCATGGAAACGCTGGTTCTGGGCGTGGTGGAGCCCATTCAGGAGTTTATCCTCCGAAGACTGAGTGGAGAACTACAGGAGGTGAACACACACTGTCACTGTCACGCTCTGTCACTGTCACTCTCTCTCACTGTCACTCTCTCTCACTGTCACGCTCTCTCTCACTGTCACTCTCTGTCACTGTCACGCTCTCTCACTGTCACTCTCTCTCACTGTCACGCTCTGTCACTGTCACTCTCTCTCACTGTCACTCTCTCTCACTGTCACTCTCTCTCACTGTCACTCTCTCTCTCACTGTCACTCTCTGTCACTGTCACGCTCTCTCACTGTCACTCTCTCTCACTGTCACGCTCTGTCACTGTCACTCTCTCTCACTGTCACTCTCTCTCACTGTCACTCTCTCTCACTGTCACTCTCTCTCACTGTCACTGTCACTCTCTGTCACTGTCACGCTCTGTCACTGTCACTCTCTCTCACTGTCACTCTCTCTCACTCTCACTGTCACTCTCTCTCACTGTCACGCTCTGTCACTGTCACTCTCTCTCACTGTCACGCTCTGTCACTGTCACGCTCTGTCACTGTCACTCTCTCTCACTGTCACTCTCTCTCACTGTCACGCTCTCTCACTGTCACGCTCTCTCACTGTCACTCGCTCTCACTGTCACTCTCTCACTGTCACGCTCTCTCACTGTCACGCTCTCTCACTGTCACGCTCTCTCACTGTCACGCTCTCTCACTGTCACGCTCTCTCACTGTCACTCTCTCTCACTGTCACTCTCTCTCACTGTCACTGTCACTCTCTGTCACTGTCACGCTCTGTCACTGTCACTCTCTCTCACTGTCACACTCTCTCTCACTGTCACTCTCTCACTGTCACTCTCTCTCACTGTCACGCTCTGTCACTGTCACTCTCTCTCACTGTCACGCTCTGTCACTGTCACGCTCTGTCACTGTCACTCTCTCTCACTGTCACTCTCTCTCACTGTCACTCTCTCTCACTGTCACTGTCACGCTCTCTCACTGTCACGCTCTGTCACTGTCACTCTCTCTCACTGTCACTCTCTCTCACTGTCACGCTCTGTCACTGTCACTCTCTCTCACTGTCACTCTCTCTCACTGTCACTCTCTGTCACTGTCACTCTCTCTCACTGTCACTCTCTGTCACTGTCACTCTCTCTCACTGTCACTCTCTGTCACTGTCACTCTCTCTCACTGTCACTCTCTCTCACTGTCACTCTCTCTCACTGTCTCTCGCTCTCACTCACTCACTCACTCACTCACTCACTCACTCACTCACTCACTCACTCACTCACTCACTCACTCAGTGTTCATAAACCCAATTGAATTGATTACTCAGCCTGATACCCAGAATTTGTAGGAAACTGGTAGGAATGAATCAGGCGGAGGCCCAGCTACAATGGTCAGGAATGTTTATTTAGAAAGCTCTGCCTATCCTTTCTGGTACATTGGTCTATATACCTCACATTACGTCATAAATGTCCCTCCTCCTCTCAGATACAATGGCAACATAGTTCACAAGTCTTCTTCTACTCATAAATAGTCTGCCACCTGTTAAACAATCTACTACAAGGCCAAGGTCTCTCCCCTCCCTGGGTGGGGACAGAATGTCCTGTAAGGAACACAGTATTCCAGCCTGTCTGACGATAGCTCCATTTTGTTTCTCACTTACACCCTGCTTACATACTAAAAAGGAACAGAAAGTCCTTGTTCTAATTTTTGACTAAAACTACACACATTAGATTTAGTTTTATGATTCTAATAAGTTTCATACAGTGACAGGGTAGTATTCTGTTAGTTATAGTTCTACGTTAAATGTATACATCATTTAGTCATTATTCATAAAATCCATAACACTCACTCACTCACTGTCACTCACTCTCTCTCGCTTTTACTCACTCACTCTCTCTCGCTTTCACTCACTCTCTCACTCACTCACTGTCACTCACTCAATCTCACATCCTACAACATTGATCATGTACCTGCATTTCTCCTCTGCCTGCGTTTTGTTTGTCTGTCCTCTCCAGCTATGTGATGTAGAGCGTGCTGAGCTCTACCTGTCAGTGCTGAAGGAGGTGGTGCTGATGTACAGTGTGTTAGAGTGGAACCACTCCAAGGTACAGGAGGCCTGTTTCCCCAGACTCCTCAGATACGTCCTGAGGACCCTAGAAGCTGACCAGGTACAGTATTCCAGGATCGACCTCCCCTCTCTCAGGCTGCTCTCCTTCGCTAGTCACTTCATACATCATTGATTCATGTGTCAGTTTGAATAATGGGATATTTTGTTTAGCAGTTAGTCTCTGATTTCAAAAAGACTAGTTGAACTGCTATTTGTCATGTCTTATTTATATTCCCCATGGTTTTCACTATAAAACTGGAAGGGACTTGTGTGTGTTTCTCTTAGATCCCCTCTGTGGCGGGTCAGGTGTCCAGGGCGGTTGCCATGGCGTCGTTGGCCATGACCTGTGAGGTTGCAGCGTTGGGAGTGTTCAACCTCCAATCAGAAACCACGATCCTACTGGTCCATCTGTCTAGCTACTTCTACTCCCCTGCTCCACCCCCAGCCCCTCCTCTCTCTCTGGTCAACTTCAACCAGACCCTGCTGAAACCTCCAACTGCAGCTCAGTCAACAGGGTCAGTACAGAACACTTTGTGTAGTATATAGAATGCATGGTATTGTTTAAATGCAGATGTACTGTATCAGGGTAATGTGTTGTAGAGTAAACCACTAGCATAAACACTATATGACCCTCGTTTCTCTGCCAGTCACGGCTCTAAATTGTGACTGTTTTGGTCACATGCTCTTCAATAATTTGCTGTTCGACCTGGAATTTACATGAGAAACCCCATCTCCCAGAGGTTACAGGTCAAATGGTAAAATGGAGATTGTGTCAAGGATATGCACATCTACATACAGTGAGCTGCTAATGTATTGGGACAGTGACACATTTGTTGTTGTTTTGTCTCTCTACTACAGCACTTTGGATTCATACAATGACAATGAGGTTAGAGGTCACACTGTCAGCTTTAATTTGAGGGTATTGTCCTCCATATAGGGTGAACCGTTTAGAAATTAAAGGTACATAGTCCCCCCTTTTTTTGGGACCAAAAGTATCGGGTCAAATTAACTTATATGTATTAAAGTAGTCAAGTTTAGTATTTGGTCCCATATTCCCAGCACACAATGATAACATCAAGCCAGGGACTTTACCAACTTGTTGGATGTATTTGCTGTTTGTTTTGCAGATGATTTAGTGTCCAATAGAAATGTATAGATTTTATTAGGATCTCCTGTTACCTATACATATTACACCACCCAGCCTCACGCTCCTCCACCCACATTCCTGTTACCTATACATATTACACCACCCAGCCTCACCCTCCTCCACCCACATTCCTGTTACCTATACATATTACACCACCCAGCCTCACCCTCCTCCACCCACATTCCTGTTACCTATACATATTACACCACCCAGCCTCACCCTCCTCCACCCACATACCTCTTTATTTATTTAAACGGTTTTAATTCATTAGCAGACACTCTTTTCCAAAGGGACTTACAGCAGTGAGTACATACCTTTTCATGTGTTTTATTATTTTCATACTGGTCCCTGTGGGAATAGAACCCACAACCCTGGTGTTCCAAATGCTATGCTTTACAACTGAGCCACTTAACCTTACGTGCATATATGAATTTAAATACAACAGAACATATTACAATAACCTCTTAGACCCACTCTAGTTGTTTTAAGACAAGTTTTTTTTTTTTCCTAAAATTAAAGCTATTTTGCACAGCTCTAATTTGGATATTCAGAGGTTCCTAGTAGATGTGTTGTCTGGGAGATAGTAGTAATCAGAGATCCCTAGTAGATGTGTTGTCTGGGAGATAGTAGTAATCAGAGGTCCCTAGTAGATGTGTTGTCTGGGAGATAGTAGTAATCAGAGGTCCCTAGTAGATGTGTTGTCTGGGAGATAGTAGTAATCAGAGGTCCCTAGTAGATGTGTTGTCTGGGAGATAGTAGTAATCAGAGATCCCTAGTAGATGTGTTGTCTGGGAGATAGTAGTAATCAGAGGTCCCTAGTAGATGTGTTGTCTGGGAGATAGTAGTAATCAGAGGTCCCTAGTAGATGTGTTGTCTGGGAGATAGTAGTAATCAGATGTCTCTAGTAGATGTGTTGTCTGGGAGATAGTAGTAATCAGAGGTCCCTGGTAGATAGTAGTAATCAGAGATCCCTAATAGATGTGTTGTCTGGGAGATGGTAGTAATCAGAGGTCCCTGGTAGATAGTAGTAATCAGAGATCCCTAATAGATGTGTTGTCTGGGAGATAGTAGTAATCAGATGTCGCTAGTCGATAGTAGTAATCAGAGATCCCTAATAGATGTGTTGTCTGGGAGATAGTAGTAATCAGAGGTCCCTAGTAGATGTGTTGTCTGGGAGATAGTAGTAATCAGAGGTCCCTAGTAGATAGTAGTAATCAGAGATCCCTAGTAGATGTGTTGTCTGGGAGATAGTAGTAATCAGAGGTCCCTAGTAGATAGTAGTAATCAGAGGTCCCTAATAGATAGTAGTAATCAGAGGTCCCTAGTCGATGTGATAACTGGGAGATAGTAGTAATCAGAGATCCCTAGTAGATGTGTTGTCTGGGAGATAGTGGTAATCAGTGGGCCTTGCCAATATCTCTGAAATATTAAGAGTTTGTCATCTGTCACAGTGTTTCAGAGCAGGGTCCTCTCCTCAAGGACTGGGGCCGTATGGCAGCTCATTTCATCCGGGACCAGTGGACGTGCCTGGGATACGGGAGGAGAATAGGCCCACCTGGGCCCCTGGAGCTCCCCAGGGCGTCAGGGTCCCTCCAGGCTGCTATAGAGGCTCTGTCTCTGCTCCCCAGTGGCCTGGTACTGCCTGTACTGGACTTCATGGCCTCCATGTTGCCACAGGTGAGTCTTAGCATTGACTACAGCTGATATTGTCATGTCCACTACCTGGCTGAGACATTCTATCTCACCCAGCTCTCTACAGGCTTGTCCACACCCATAACCATGTTTAAAGGAATAGTTCACCCAAATTACAAAACAACATGTTTCCTTACCTTGTAAGCAGTCTATGGGGAAAGACAGTGAAATCCAAGCCTTGGTTTTGTTTAACAGCTGATTTAGACTGCAACAGTGTTTCAGTGGTCATGTGGCCAAGTCATTTATGTCCTGCTTTATATGGCTTCTAATAAGGCAATAAGAAAGAGTGCGCCTGTATTTCTCCCTCCCCCCACCAGGTGGCGCTGTCTGACGAGACCCTGTGTGTAGAGGCTGTGACTGTCTCCTGGAAGCTGGTGCTGGGACTGAGCAGTAACCCTCATGACTTCTGGCCCACCCTGCAGGGCTTTGTGACCATGGCCTTTCACCACAGCCTGCTGGAGTTAACAGAGGAGCAGGCACCTAGGCTCACTGTTACACTACAACAGGTAACTAGAGGGAGGCATGGGGTACCAACACCAGGGTTCACTGTTACACTACAACAGGTAACTAGAGGGAGGCATGGGGTACCAACACCAGGGTTCACTGTTACTCTACAACAGGTAACTAGAGGGAGGCATGGGGTATCAACACCTGGGTTCACTGTTACTCTACAACAGGTAACTAGAGGGAGGCATGGGGTATCAACACCTGGGTTCACTGTTACTCTACAACAGGTAACTAGAGGGAGGCATGGGGTATCAACACCTGGGTTCACTGTTACTCTACAACAGGTAACTAGAGGGAGGCATGGGGTATCAACACCTAGGCTCACTGTTACTCTACAACAGGTAACTAGAGGGAGGCAAGGGGTATCAACACCTGGGTTCACTGTTACACTACAACAGGTAACTAGAGGGAGGCATGGGGTATCAACACCTGGGTTCACTGTTACTCTACAACAGGTAACTAGAGGGAGGCATGGGGTATCAACACCTGGGTTCACTGTTACTCTACAACAGGTAACTAGAGGGAGGCATGGGGTACCAACACCTGGGTTCACTGTTACTCTACAACAGGTAACTAGAGGGAGGCATGGGGTATCAACACCTGGGTTCACTGTTACTCTACAACAGGTAACTAGAGGGAGGCATGGGGTACCAACACCTGGGTTCACTGTTACTCTACAACAGGTAACTAGAGGGAGGCATGGGGTATCAACACCTGGGTTCACTGTTACTCTACAACAGGTAACTAGAGGGAGGCATGGGGTATCAACACCTGGGTTCACTGTTACTCTACAACAGGTAACTAGAGGGAGGCAATAGGTATCAACACCTGGGTTCACTGTTACTCTACAACAGGTAACTAGAGGGAGGCATGGGGTATCAACACCTGGGTTCACTGTTACTCTACAACAGGTAACTAGAGGGAGGCAATGGGGTACCAACACCTGGGTTCACTGTTACTCTACAACAGGTAACTAGAGGGAGGCATGGGGTATCAACACCTGGGTTCACTGTTACTCTACAACAGGTAACTAGAGGGAGGCAGGGGGTACCAACACCTGGGTTCACTGTTACTCTACAACAGGTAACTAGAGGGAGGCATGGGGTATCAACACCTGGGTTCACTGTTACTCTACAACAGGTAACTAGAGGGAGGCATGGGGTATCAACACCTGGGTTCACTGTTACTCTACAACAGGTAACTAGAGGGAGGCATGGGGTATCAACACCTGGGTTCACTGTTACTCTACAACAGGTAACTAGAGGGAGGCATGGGGTACCAACACCTGGGTTCACTGTTACTCTACAACAGGTAACTAGAGGGAGGCATGGGGTATCAACACCTGGGTTCACTGTTACTCTACAACAGGTAACTAGAGGGAGGCATGGGGTACCAACACCTGGGTTCACTGTTACTCTACAACAGGTAACTAGAGGGAGGCATGAGGTACCAACACCTGGGTTCACTGTTACTCTACAACAGGTAACTAGAGGGAGGCATGGGGTATCAA
This sequence comes from Oncorhynchus masou masou, assembly GCF_036934945.1. NCBI lineage: Eukaryota > Metazoa > Chordata > Actinopteri > Salmoniformes > Salmonidae > Oncorhynchus > Oncorhynchus masou. Next base: position 40,628 of record NW_027001357.1, read on the forward strand.
CACCTGGGTTCACTGTTACTCTACAACAGGTAACTAGAGGGAGGCAAGGGGTACCAATACCTGGGTTCACTGTTACTCTACAACAGGTAACTAGAGGGAGGCATGGGGTACCAACACCTGGGTTCACTGTTACTCTACAACAGGTAACTAGAGGGAGGCATTGGGGTATCAACACCTGGGTTCACTGTTACTCTACAACAGGTAACTAGAGGGAGGCATGGGGTATCAACACCTGGGTTCACTGTTACTCTACAACAGGTAACTAGAGGGAGGCATGGGGTACCAACACCTGGGTTCACTGTTACTCTACAACAGGTAACTAGAGGGAGGCATGGGGTATCAACACCTGGGTTCACTGTTACTCTACAACAGGTAACTAGAGGGAGGCATGGGGTATCAACACCTGGGTTCACTGTTACTCTACAACAGGTAACTAGAGGGAGGCATGGGGTACCAACACCTGGGTTCACTGTTACTCTACAACAGGTAACTAGAGGGAGGCATGGGGTACCAACACCTGGGTTCACTGTTACTCTACAACAGGTAACTAGAGGGAGGCAAGGGGTATCAACACCTGGGTTCACTGTTACTCTACAACAGGTAACTAGAGGGAGGCATGGGGTACCAACACCTGGGTTCACTGTTACTCTACAACAGGTAACTAGAGGGAGGCATGAGGTACCAACACCTGGGTTCACTGTTACTCTACAACAGGTAACTAGAGGGAGGCATGGGGTACCAACACCTGGGTTCACTGTTACTCTACAACAGGTAACTAGAGGGAGGCATGGGGTATCAACACCTGGGTTCAAATGGTGTTTAAAATCTTTCAATTACTTTGAGCTGTTTCCTGAGCTCACAGATAGACAGACTATTCTATTGGTTCCATTTTGCCAGGTTAGCTCAATCAAGAGCAGCTAAAGTATTTTAAAGAAAATAAATCCTAATTGAACCCAGGTCTGTATGGACAGATCTGTGTTGTGGCAGGCAATGTGCTACATATTCACTACTTGGAGAAATGGCAAGAAGTTTCAAGTGTTTAACAGAAGATGTTGTGGTTATTATGAGTATTTAAACACAGTGTTGGTGTGGACACAACTGATGTGTAATTAACCCACTACTGACTCCTCTCAATCTCTAGATAGCCGTTGAGTTGATGGAACTCTCCCAGGCCAAGACCGGTGTATTCAACGTTCTGATCCAACACTGCTGCCACACCTGGCTGCCCTCTGACCCAGGAAGTGAAGGCCAGAGCCAATCAGATGCCATGTTTTCCAGTTCCCTACTGCACCTTGACATCCTGGCTGAGGCATGTGTGTATGGACCTGTGTTCAGGAGGGACCAAAGGTTGGTGAAAGAATGGGAATGTGAGCGAGAGTCAGAGCATGTGAGCGAGAGTCAGAGAATGTGAGCGAGAGTCAGAGCATGTGAGCGAGAGTCAGAGCATGTGAGCGAGAGTCAGGGAATGTGAGCGAGAGTCAGAGCATGTGAGCGAGAGTCAGGGAATGTGAGCGAGAGTCAGAGCATGTGAGCGAGAGTCAGAGAATGTGAGCGAGAGTCAGAGAATGTGAGCGAGAGTCAGGGAATGTGAGCGAGAGTCAGAGCATGTGAGCGAGAGTCAGAGAATGTGAGCGAGAGTCAGAGAATGTGAGCGAGAGTCAGAGAATGTGAGCGAGAGTCAGAGCATGTGAGCGAGAGTCAGAGAATGTGAGCGAGAGTCAGGGAATGTGAGCGAGAGTCAGAGAATGTGAGCGAGAGTCAGAGAATGTGAGCGAGAGTCAGAGAATGTGAGCGAGAGTCAGAGAATGTGAGCGAGAGTCAGGGAATGTGAGCGAGAGTCAGGGAATGTGAGCGAGAGTCAGAGAATGTGAGCGAGAGTCAGAGAATGTGAGCGAGAGTCAGAGCATGTGAGCGAGAGTCAGAGCATGTGAGCGAGAGTCAGAGAATGTGAGCGAGAGTCAGAGAATGTGAGCGAGAGTCAGGGAATGTGAGCGAGAGTCAGGGAATGTGAGCGAGAGTCAGAGAATGTGAGCGAGAGTCAGAGAATGTGAGCGAGAGTCAGAGAATGTGAGCGAGAGTCAGAGAATGTGAGCGAGAGTCAGGGAATGTGAGCGAGAGTCAGGGAATGTGAGCGAGAGTCAGGGAATGTGAGCGAGAGTCAGGGAATGTGAGCGAGAGTCAGGGAATGTGAGCGAGAGTCAGGGAATGTGAGCGAGAGTCAGAGCATGTGAGCGAGAGTCAGAGAATGTGAGCGAGAGTCAGAGCATGTGAGCGAGAGTCAGGGAATGTGAGCGAGAGTCAGAGCATGTGAGCGAGAGTCAGGGAATGTGAGCGAGAGTCAGAGAATGTGAGCGAGAGTCAGGGAATGTGAGCGAGAGTCAGAGCATGTGAGCGAGAGTCAGAGAATGTGAGCGAGAGTCAGAGAATGTGAGCGAGAGTCAGAGAATGTGAGCGAGAGTCAGGGAATGTGAGCGAGAGTCAGGGAATGTGAGCGAGAGTCAGGGAATGTGAGCGAGAGTCAGAGAATGTGAGCGAGAGTCAGAGAATGTGAGCGAGAGTCAGGGAATGTGAGCGAGAGTCAGAGAATGTGAGCGAGAGTCAGGGAATGTGAGCGAGAGTCAGAGCATGTGAGCGAGAGTCAGGGAATGTGAGCGAGAGTCAGAGAATGTGAGCGAGAGTCAGAGAATGTGAGCGAGAGTCAGAGAATGTGAGCGAGAGTCAGAGAATGTGAGCGAGAGTCAGGGAATGTGAGCGAGAGTCAGGGAATGTGAGCGAGAGTCAGAGAATGTGAGCGAGAGTCAGAGAATGTGAGCGAGAGTCAGAGAATGTGAGCGAGAGTCAGAGAATGTGAGCGAGAGTCAGGGAATGTGAGCGAGAGTCAGGGAATGTGAGCGAGAGTCAGAGCATGTGAGCGAGAGTCAGAGAATGTGAGCGAGAGTCAGAGAATGTGAGCGAGAGTCAGAGCATGTGAGCGAGAGTCAGAGAATGTGAGCGAGAGTCAGGGAATGTGAGCGAGAGTCAGAGAATGTGAGCGAGAGTCAGAGAATGTGAGCGAGAGTCAGAGAATGTGAGCGAGAGTCAGGGAATGTGAGCGAGAGTCAGGGAATGTGAGCGAGAGTCAGGGAATGTGAGCGAGAGTCAGAGAATGTGAGCGAGAGTCAGAGCATGTGAGCGAGAGTCAGAGAATGTGAGCGAGAGTCAGAGAATGTGAGCGAGAGTCAGAGAATGTGAGCGAGAGTCAGGGAATGTGAGCGAGAGTCAGGGAATGTGAGCGAGAGTCAGGGAATGTGAGCGAGAGTCAGAGAATGTGAGCGAGAGTCAGAGAATGTGAGCGAGAGTCAGAGAATGTGAGCGAGAGTCAGAGAATGTGAGCGAGAGTCAGAGAATGTGAGCGAGAGTCAGAGAATGTGAGCGAGAGTCAGAGAATGTGAGCGAGAGTCAGAGAATGTGAGCGAGAGTCAGAGCATGTGAGCGAGAGTCAGGGAATGTGAGCGAGAGTCAGGGAATGTGAGCGAGAGTCAGGGAATGTGAGCGAGAGTCAGAGAATGTGAGCGAGAGTCAGGGAATGTGAGCGAGAGTCAGAGAATGTGAGCGAGAGTCAGAGAATGTGAGCGAGAGTCAGAGAATGTGAGCGAGAGTCAGAGAATGTGAGCGAGAGTCAGAGAATGTGAGCGAGAGTCAGAGCATGTGAGCGAGAGTCAGAGAATGTGAGCGAGAGTCAGGGAATGTGAGCGAGAGTCAGGGAATGTGAGCGAGAGTCAGGGAATGTGAGCGAGAGTCAGGGAATGTGAGCGAGAGTCAGGGAATGTGAGCGAGAGTCAGAGAATGTGAGCGAGAGTCAGAGAATGTGAGCGAGAGTCAGAGAATGTGAGCGAGAGTCAGAGAATGTGAGCGAGAGTCAGGGAATGTGAGCGAGAGTCAGGGAATGTGAGCGAGAGTCAGGGAATGTGAGCGAGAGTCAGAGAATGTGAGCGAGAGTCAGAGAATGTGAGCGAGAGTCAGAGAATGTGAGCGAGAGTCAGGGAATGTGAGCGAGAATGTGAGCGAGAGTCAGAGAATGTGAGCGAGAGTCAGAGCATGTGAGCGAGAGTCAGAGCATGTGAGCGAGAGTCAGAGAATGTGAGCGAGAAGACACAGAGAATGTGAGCGAGAAGACAGAGAATGTGAGCGAGAAGACACAGAGAATGTGAGCGAGAAGACACAGAGAATGTGAGCGAGAAGACACAGAGAATGTGAGCGAGAAGACACAGAGAATGTGAGCGAGAAGACACAGAGAATGTGAGCGAGAAGACACAGAGGATGTAAGAGAGTGTTATTGGAGTGGTTGTTGTGGACTGAGGGTCTTGTCTGGATAATGGATTGTCTTCTCCATAGGCTGATCCAGGAGGTTCAGGTCTATGTGGAGAGGCTTGGAGAGGAGTGTGCTGCTAACACTGCAGTCCCCAGGTCAGCTGCTGAACTCACTTCATCTACTATAGTGTAGTCTACTGTACTGTACTCTATTCTACTGTACTATACTGTAGTGTACTGTAGTTTACTGTACTGTACTCTAGTCTACTGTGCTGTACTGTAGGTTACTGTAGTCTACTGTACTATACTGTAGGTTACTGTAGTTTACTGTACTGTACTCTAGTCTACTGTGCTGTACTGTAGGTTACTGTAGTCTACTATACTGTAGGTTACTGTAGTTTACTGTACTGTACTCTAGTCTACTGTGCTGTACTGTAGGTTACTGTAGTCTACTGTACTATACTGTAGGTTACTCTAGTCTACTGTACTGTACTCTAGTCTACTGTACTATACTGTAGGTTACTGTAGTTTACTGTACTGTACTCTAGTCTACTGTGCTGTACTGTAGGTTACTCTAGTCTACTGTACTGTACTCTAGTCTACTGTACTGTACTGTAGGTTACTGTAGTTTACTGTACTATACTGTAGGTTACTCTAGTCTACTGTACTGTGCTCTAGTCTACTGTACTATACTGTAGTCTACTGTACTGTACTCTAATCTACTGTACTATACTGTAGGTTACTGTAGTTTACTGTACTGTACTCTAGTCTACTGTACTATACTGTAGTCTACTGTACTGTACTCTAGTCTACTGTACTATACTGTAGTCTACTGTACTGTACTCTAGTCTACTGTACTATACTGTAGTCTACTGTACTGTACTCTAGTCTACTGTACTATACTGTAGTCTACTGTACTGTACTCTAGTCTACTGTACTATACTGTAGTCTACTGTACTGTACTCTAGTCTACTGTACTATACTGTAGTCTACTGTACTCTAGTCTACTGTACTATACTGTAGTGTACTGTACTCTAGTCTACTGTACTATACTGTAGTGTACTGTACTCTATACTGTAGTGTACTGTACTCTAGTCTACTGTACTATACTGTAGTCTACTGTACTATACTGTAGTCTACTGTACTATACTGTAGTGTACTGTACTCTATTCTACTGTACTATACTGTAGTGTACTGTACTCTATTCTACTGTACTATACTGTAGTGTACTGTACTCTATTATACTGTACTATACTGTAGTGTACTGTACTCTAGTCTACTGTACTATACTGTAGTCTACTGTACTCTAGTCTACTGTACTATACTGTAGTCTACTGTACTGTACTCTAGTCTACTGTACTATACTGTAGTCTACTGTACTGTACTCTAGTCTACTGTAGTCTACTGTACTATACTGTAGGTTACTGTAGTCTACTGTACTGTACTCTGGTCTACTGTACTATACTGTAGTCTACTGTACTGTACTCTAGTCTACTGTACTATACTGTAGTCTACTGTACTGTACTCTAGTCTACTGTACTATACTGTAGTCTACTGTACTATACTGTAGTCTACTGTACTATACTGTAGTCTACTGTACTATACTGTAGTCTACTGTACTCTAGTCTACTGTACTCTAGTCTACTGTACTGTACTCTAGTCTACTGTACTATACTGTAGTCTACTGTACTGTACTCTAGTCTACTGTACTATACTGTAGTGTACTGTACTCTATTCTACTGTACTATACTGTAGTGTACTGTACTCTATTCTACTGTATTATACTGTAGTGTACTGTACTCTATTATACTGTACTATACTGTAGTGTACTCTAGTCTACTGTACTATACTGTAGTCTACTGTACTCTAGTCTACTGTACTATACTCTAGTCTACTGTACTGTACTCTAGTCTACTGTACTATACTGTAGTCTACTGTACTGTAGTCTACTGTACTCTAGTCTACTGTACTGTACTCTAGTCTACTGTACTGTACTCTAGTCTACTGTACTGTACTCTAGTCTACTGTACTGTACTGTAGTCTACTGTACTATACTGTAGTCTACTGTACTGTACTCTATTCTACTGTACTATACTGTAGTCTACTGTACTGTACTCTAGTCTACTGTACTATACTGTAGTCTACTGTACTGTACTCTAGTCTACTGTAGTCTACTGTACTATACTGTAGGTTACTGTAGTCTACTGTACTGTACTCTGGTCTACTGTACTATACTGTAGTCTACTGTACTGTACTCTAGTCTACTGTACTATACTGTAGTCTACTGTACTCTAGTCTACTGTACTATACTGTAGTCTACTGTACTGTACTCTGGTCTACTGTACTATACTCTAGTCTACTGTACTGTACTCTAGTCTACTGTACTATACTCTAGTCTACTGTACTGTACTCTGGTCTACTGTACTATACTGTAGTCTACTGTACTGTACTCTAGTCTACTGTACTATACTCTAGTCTACTGTACTGTACTCTAGTCTACTGTACTATACTGTAGTCTACTGTACTGTACTCTTTTCTACTGTACTATACTGTAGTGTACTGTACTCTAGTCTACTGTACTGT